>NC_052359.1:60748463-60791751 GCF_009727055.1 Benincasa hispida
GTACTCTGCCACTAAAGGATAAAGAGATTTGTAACCCGTCTATTTAGGTGGTTACTGTTAATATTGTATACATGTTACTGTTGTTCATATAGAGACTAGGGTTTTTGGGTTTTAGGACTTGTAAATCTAGTGTTGTAATGACTCTAAATATGTTATGCTTCTAAATTAATAAATTTTGGCCTAAAGACATTCCGTTGTATATGAGTTATATATTGGTATCAAAGTTATTCTGCAACAGTTAGTAGGCAGTAAGTGTCAGCCACAGGGTTGATAACTGTTGTAGTCACGCCCTTTCCTAGGCATAAGAGTCTGGTCTGGGGTGGGGTGTGACACTGTACTTACGAGCATCTGTGAAGGGTCATCATACTCATGATTGGTTCTATCCGATGGACACAAAAATACATATGTGGTAAGAAGAGTTCAACTGTTGATCTTTAGTGGAATGCTTGACAGTTAACGGATGGTGGATCTCGTGGCTAAAGAGTTTAGTCAGCTATTCACGAACCATTGGAGCTTCGAGCCACAGGTCCATTAGGTCCCCTGGGTAGCTTGGATAAATTGAGAACCAGTGTTTGGGTTAATTTGAAATGTTCAAATTGACAAGAGGAAGTTCGATTATATATGATATAATTGGATTGGTTAATTATATATGATATAATTGGCCAAATGTATGAGATACAATATTTCGGAGGAAATTAGATATAAATATGATTTATATCAAATAGAGGAGAAAATACTATAATAGATATGTGATATCAAACTATAGGTTAAACATATATTATGATTATATTTATTTATTAATTAATTGGTTAATTATATGACAATTAAGCCAATTTTCACGTTCGGACGTGGGTTAGTGGGATCCATCGGTTATTGTAACCGATGAATTAAAATGAAAAATGTTTTCATTTTGAATCACCGTCGTTCAGATCATCCAAAAAGAAATCAAACGTGCATTGATGAACATCTAAACGATTGCTTACGTAAAACGAGAGCCTATACGATAGTCCTCTCTGCCTAAACGATCGTTTACCTCGCACCTAAACGATCGCATAGCTTCTCTAAATGATCGTATAGTGTGCCAATTTTGCTAAACGATCGTATACCTTTTCCTAAACGATCGATCAGTAAATCCTACACGATCGTGTAGCTCCTTCTAAACAATAAGCATTTCAACTATGCAATAGCGTCTTTTTCTCTCCCACTTGCTTATCGCCTACACGATTCGTGCTTCCTCCGTCCTCTACCAAATTTACCAAAGACCACGCTTTGGGTTTTCACTCCAAGAATACCCGGGGCTCTTTAATGGTGCTATCATCCCCGCGTCATTTGTGTTTGTGCGTTGTTCATGCTGCTGTTGTCGACACTACTGCTGGGTGTTGGTAGATCGCGTGGAGGTTTCCGATGCGTTGAAATTTCGAAGTGTGAAGAATGTCTTCAACTGGTATGGAACTCTTTCCCTTGTTATGTTCTTGTTCTTAGCATGCCGTTAATTAAGTTTTGTTTGTATAACTGTATGTTTTGAATGTATAATGGATATTTCGATCACGGTGAGATTGGAGCGATCCGAACGTGCTCATGGAACTCTTAGATATGAGATCCTTCGATATGATGACTCAACCTTCGCTGTGACTTATTGGAAGTTAAAGTTATCATACTAGTGTTGGGGTTGATGCCCTAAATCTCGTAGGGTCTTATAGTTTGTAAACCTTGAATGAACAAACTCTTATGTGATTAATAATATATGATACTTTTATTCACTTTGTCTATAAAATATGTGATATTTTAGTTGCATTAACCACAAACCAATAAACTAACATACAAGATTATCGCTGTAACTTAAACATATATGTGGAGATAAACAGGCAGATCATGTTTAAGTGATAACCTAAATGGTCTATAGTGTATGGATAAGGCTGGGTACCTTATCTTGGTGAACTACGAGTCTGGCCCGCTTAGTAGGTGTTACAATTGTTGTAAAGTGAACAAATGATCTGATTCTAATCATTCATGTATTAGACATGCGAGGGGGGATATTTTATACAAAGAAGTTTGTATAAGACCAGACCATGATGACATGTAGAAATGCATGTCATCTTAGTCCTTTTACTTACAATTATGAAGGTTGTTAGATAGAAATTGCGTCTATCATGATAGGAATTCACGAGAATATTCTCATTATGTTGTCTGTTAGCTAGGAGTAGGAATAGGATTAACTTAGCAATATCCTCTCCATTCTTTTATTTATACCGCCTCATGCACATCACCACAAACATATAGCTACAATTCCATGTGTTCGACCTGGATTACCCAAGAAACTTGCGTTGGAATTATATTTGGTTTCAGCGCAAGAAAACTTGTGGCAGGACGCATGGTGATGACATGCAGAAATGCATGCCAACTTAGTCCTTTTACTTAGAATTATGAAGGTTATTAGTCAGAAATTGCATCGATCATGATAGGAATTCAAGAGAATATATTTTGCGTCGATCAGCATGTCGAATCTCAACTAACCCATTACTTTGCATTAATTATGCCTTCAATGTTCTATTTTTGTAGCCAATGCAGGAAATTAATGCAAACATGGAAACTGGACCATCGCATAGACGACTGCATGCTGAGAAACACTCCATCGCAAAGGCAAACGCATCGATCAACGCATGGATGTTGTGGTAAACAATCGTATACATCCATCGCATGGGAGTTGCACTCGTCAAGCGATTGCAGTCATCATGTAGAGTTGCGATGTTAAGCGAATGCGACCGTTGAATGATTGCGGTATACGATCTGTCTCTTATACACATCTAGATGTGTATAAGAGACAGTCGCCGGAGCTAGATCTCGAGAGAGTTAGCTTCTCCGCCCATCCATGGCACCATCGGCAGCTTTGACGCACATCTGCTGGAAGCAAAGTTTTGCTTCCAGCCGGTCATTTCTTTTTCCTTTCTTTTCCTATATTGTATTGTATGACATTTTGAATTAAGAAATTAATGCAATTTGTTTTCATTGCATTTCTTTGTTCCTTCGATTCCATCTCCATCATCTTTGCTTATCATCTTTGCTTTCATTGTAACACTTAGTGAGATTGCTTGGGTATTGCATACTTAGTCATGTGGATTAGGGATATGAAGCATGTAGCAACCTACCGAGAGGTATGCGTTACGTGAGTGTGTAAGTAACCTTATTTGCTTAGTGCGAAGCTGCGACAACGCCTGTCTATAGGCTAACGCAATGCTTATCTATAAGTAAAGTCAGCAACAACCAACTGCCCGGGAGGGTAAGTGGTTGGTCGCATTAAGCAATGTATGCATTGTTCACTAGAGATAGGAATAATCTTGCGTCAACCAAGTTCATGCGGTTACCTTGTCCTATGAGCACATCAATCATCATTTAGGCATACTCGGGAGAGTAGTCTAAAACTCAAATCTAAGACTCGAGAGAGTGGATTGGAATGCATAGACAAGAACGGGAAACTTAGAGATAACCTCCGTTTGTTAACCTACATCGCATGCACCCCAGGAATAGGAATGATATTATGTGGTCGCATATTTGTGTGGATGTCATTTTGTCATCACATAAATAGGAATAGAGGCTTATGTGTAGGCCCTGTAAACTTAGCGCATATATCGCATACGTTCTAGCAATAGAAGTCGTAGCATTCGCACAGAGAGGTGGTTTACTATTGTATATGTGTTGCATGATCGCATTGGCTTGTGTTAACTAGGGTTGCCCTCGCAGTCACTCTTAAAGGTTGCAATGAAAACATCTCCGCATTTTATCTATTTTCCCATTCATTTATTTCATGTCAAGGTTTGTCGCATATCTATCTTTCATGCATAATCTCATTGCATTGTCTGTTAGATAGGAGTAGGAGTAGGATTAACTTAGCAATATCCCCTTCATTCTTTTATTTATACTGCTGCATGCATATCACCGCAAACATATAGCTACAAGTCCCTGTGTTCGACCTCAAATTATCCGAGAAACTTGCGTTGGAATTATACTTGGTTTCAGCATAAGAAAACTTGTGGCAGGATGCATGGTGATGACATGCAGAAATGCATGCCATCTTAGTCCTTTTACTTAGAATTATGAAGGTTATTAGGTAGAAATTGCATCGATCATGATAGGAATTCACGAGAATATGAGTTTGCGTCGATCAGCATGTCGAATCTCAGCTAACCCATTATTTTGCGTTAATTATGCTTTCAATGTTCTATTCTTGTAGCTAATGCAGGAAATGAACGCAAACGCGGAAACTGGACCACCACATAGATGACCGCATGCGGAGAAACACTCCATCGCAAAGGCAAACGCATCGATCAACACATGGATGTTGCGATAATCAGTTGTATGCGTCTATCGCATGAGAGTTGCACTCGTCAAGCGATTGTGGTCATCATGTAGAGTTGCGGTGTTCAACGAATGCGGCCATTGAATGATTGCGGCTACGCGACAAAGCATTCTAATGGGATCAACGCAAGGTAGGTGGAATGAACACATCAACGCATCTACTTCGAGAAAATCCAAGGCTGATGCTAACATTTCACCTTTCGCGCCGTTAGTGGCAGAGGTTTAAAAAGGACTGACGCGCCGAATGTCAGACTCAGAGCAATCCAATTAATGCTGTCGGCGATCCAGACTCTATAAATAGAGATCGATGAGCAAAATTCCGAACTATTCGGAGATTATCCTTCAACTGGGGATTTTCCCCGCGATTCAGACAAAATGCGTGAGAAGACGCCTGAGAGTTCTTCACCTTCTTCATCCATTCCGAGTGACGATCGAAGCTAGATCTCGAGAGAGTCAACTCCTCCGCCCATCCATGGCACCACCTTCGCCTTCGACCGGAGCTAGTACTTCCACTCAACGATCTCTTTAAAACGAGTTCCTTCAACTAGAGGACTAAAATTGAAGAAATTTAACAAAAAGAAATTTTGTTAGTCATAAATTATGAGATAAAGTAATGTACTTAATCTCAGTCAATTTTTGTAAATTTTCATTGATGAGAGAAACCTCAAAGGATATGAATAGATTTACAAAAAGGGAGACTTGAAAGTGTAGTAATTGGAGATAGAAATCTTCAACGTAAGACTCTTGACGTCAGGTGAAACCAACGGTAAAACTATTGGGTGAAAATGGACTGTGAGTCAATTTTCTAATTAGTTTCTATAACAGAGTCTTTATGCATAATTTGATTCGTTGTTGCATATGAGATATATAAAAATGAATAATTCCTTTTATGAAAAGGAGTTTAATGCATCTACACACTTTCAAGAAAATTTTCAAAGACTAAACTGCAAAAAGTTTTGTAAAATTGTGATGTTGATTGGAGAAATAAATTTCATAATTGGGATATTTGAGAATATGATTTGATATAGTATCATAACCAATGACTACGAACAATGACAATATTCTTGTATAGACAAGAAAATGAAACATGGGTATTTATTTGTTTTATATTGATAGTTGCTCTTTAGGAATGAAGTGGAAATCATTATGAAAATTATTGTTTAACCAATTTTCAAATAGTTGATTTGAAGTATTTTTTATATTAAAAGTCCACATCCAAATGTTTAGGATATGATGTTAAATTTGTCTCATGCATCTTACATTTACAAAGTAGTTGTTTAATGTTCGATGCAATTACTTCAAATGGAATGGTAATGTACCATTCTACAATGAAGTTGATGTCTAAGGGAAAAGTTTCCTAAGACACCTCAAATGTTAAAGGGATGTAAATATTACATGGAACTTAATTAACATTTAATATACAATTGGTTAGTTAAATCGGTAAAGTCGATGATGTGACCACTGATTTTTGAAGATTAAAACTTACGAATAATGAGATGTGGGTGTATATAGTTTAAAATTTGATCTTTTATGGGATACATTGTTTCCAATCCTAATTAGTGTATATTTGACGATAAGACAATCTTTTGTAGGATTGTATCAGCATCAGAGGAAGCACAAAGATCATCTAAGCATCCAAATTCACTAATTTTGGCAAAATATTAAGCATGCTCTTGCAAAAAAACGAGTTTTAAGAAATACCTTTTGTAGAACTTCTTCAAAGCTCCTTCTCCAGCTGCTATCTTCTCCAAATCTTGTTGCAGAACACCTCAAGATCTTCCCCACTATTCTCATGGTGCTCTAGATTGAGTTGTGGGACTCAAAACAAGCTTGAATCAAGGGATGAAAGAGAAATGCTCACTGCAGAAAACTAGTTGAAGAACTCTTTCTTCAAACCAAATTTTCTCTCAAGATCTCTATATATTGCATCCCCGACTTTCACTCCAATCTCTTCATTATATTACAGATCAACATGCAAAGGAGAGAGTTGCATGAGTTGCAGCTCATGCTTGGAGAAGACAAGGCAAAGAAAATGCTTCATGTGTGAGCAACTAAGGAAATGGATAATGGAAAAACAACTTTTTCCATTTTTGTGTTTTTGGTTTTTACTTTTCCAATTTTATCATAAAATCAAAAAAGAATTTATAAAATCTATTTTGATTTTAAAAAATGAAAATTTTAATTAATTATTAAATAAAACTTAATTAATTTAATATCAAATATTAAATTAATTTTAATACATATCCATCTTTATATATTTAAATCATATTTAAATATATAAATTCTCATATTCCGTTTAATTCTAAAATTAAATATGTAATTATATCTCATATAATTACTAATTCCCTTAATTCTAATTTGAACGATTCAAATTAACTTATCACACTATTCTAGAGCTAGTCCATTACGAGCTAGTAGGGGGACCTCGCGGACTTACAGATCATGGGCTCCAACGATCTGAGATTAATTGGCTAAACTTATTAGACCAAATTGATCTCCATTCGTTAACTAACGGGTCACTTCACTAAAGCCCATAGTTGCACTCCCCTCACTGTAGATATATTATGTCCACATGATTTAACCATAATCAGCAAGTCCACCCTTCACAGGTTGTTCGTAATAACGGCTAGGTCAAATATCTATTTTATCCCTGAGATTATGTCTTATTCCTCAAGTCTCTACTGATTCTCTAATGAATAACTGGTTTGTGATCCAATCAATCAAACTCTCCCAACCTAGTGAGATGGTGGGGCCTTTGTTCAAGACCTAGATTCAGTACTTGAGAGAACAACCTTTCTCCTATTCCTAAATTGGGTAGGCATGAACTTCATCTTGCATCCTATGTCCCCAGCTATCTATCTGTCTCTTATACACATCTAGATGTGTATAAGAGACAGATCTACTTATTCCTAAATTGGGTAGGCATGAACTCCATCTTGCACCCTATGTCCCCAACTATTTATCCGGTCTTACCCCTGAAATGGGAGTCTTGTTGAGCTGGCGTTGTTGAGACAACCCTCAACTTATGCAAATCTAAGGGCAATCCCGAATAAACAGGAGTTCATAGTTAGCTCAAGATTAAGATCGAGTTACCTAGGTCATCTAGGTGAAATAGTCAGTCTTATACAGTAAACAACGTTATAAAGTAAGAGTGACTTAATTCTTGGTCCTGATCTTATGAAAAATCATTGCATAGGACGCCCCCACTCCTCATGTCATAATATGTACGAATTAGGATCACATCGTATATAGCACCTTACAACTCTTTGTAACAACTACAGAATAGGCTGCATCCAATGATGTTACCATAATAAGGTACCCAATCTTATTCATGTACCATAGATCATTTTGACTATTTACTCGAACCTGATCCACTCTTATGTCTCCACATAAAGTTCAAGTACTCATACAATAGTCATGGGTCTTAGTTTATTGGATTTAGACTTTCATACAATTTATGAGATCAATAACAAGTATATTGATTATAGAAAATGTTTGTCATTTTACAAACTGCGAGTTTTTAGGACATATAACCCAACATCTTTTGCTTGTGAAGCAATAATTTGCATAAGTCAAGTATGTCCTAAGATATTTGAAAGTCGTTTCAGATATAACTTAATTTGTCCACTTTATGAGATAATGTGGTGCGAGAATTGAGTTTGGGAACATATATAACCACTGAGTTATAGGAATAAAATGAAATAAGAGAAGCATCTTGTTGGTGAATAGATGGTTTTTATTGACATAACAGTTTGAATTATATAAAAGGATTCTCTAGGCTAAAGTGTGAAAGGATCTCCTAGACTGTCTGGGACTACGAGACAATGTCTCTAGTGTGCTAGGGCAAGTGGGAGAACATGTAAAGTATAGAGTATGCCTCGGATACATGTCTCACTGGCTTAGATTTCTCCGACTTTAGTGCATGTGGGAGATTGTTGGGATGTAAGCCCTAAGCCTCGTAGTTATATATTATTTGAATCAATGGTTGATTAGTTTTATATGCAATAATCCATTATAAAAAAATCCAAGATTATCTGATGTGATTTAGATGTGGAGACAAACAGGTAGATCATAATTAAGTGATCATCTAAATGGTTTGTAGTATATGGATAAAGTTGGGTGCCTTAACTTGGTAACACTACTAATACAGCCCGCTTTGTAGTTGTTACAATTGTTGTAAAGTGCTACAAATGATCTGATACTAATCATTCATATAGAGACATGTAAGTGAAGGTATCCTATATAAAGAGTTTGTATAAGACTGGACAATGAAATGCATAGTCTCTCTTTATAATACCGTTGCTAGAAGAGACTTACATTTCACTAGGATGATCATAGGTGAGTTAACCTGAATCCCGATTGAGATGTGAACTCATGCCTATGAAAGCTATCTTTTGATTTATATGGGTGAGAGTGGCCAGATTCGTAAACTCAATTAGCCTACCATTTTGAGGATTCGTCTGATTGAGGAGTTGGGAATACAGCTACACAAGAAGGAATTCACTCCTTCCCTATTTATAACACCATTGCTAGAAGAGACTTACATTTCACTAGGATGACCATAGGTGACTTAACCTGGATCCTGATTTAGTTGTGAGCTCATGCCTATGAAAGTTATCCTTTGATTTGTATGGGTGAGAGTGGTCAGATTCATCGACTCAATTAGCCTATCATTTTGGGGATTCGTTTGATTGAGGAATTGGGAACACAGCTACACAAGAAGGAGTTCATTCTTTCCCTATTGTTAGAGTAAGTAGATAAATTGTTCCCTTACGGGTTGATTTCAAAGCTTGAACAATGAGACATCTCACCCTCTCCTGGCCTGAAAGGGGTTCAATTATAGGTGGACTATGACTAATTGTTCATTAGAGTGATCAATGATACTTAAGGAGTTAAATGTAACTATAGGGGTAAAACGGTAATTTAACCCCGTCATACTTACGAGCAATTTGTGAAGGGTCAATGCACTGTTGATTGATTATATCCAGTGGACACAGAAATATATTTATAGCGCAAAAAGTGCAGCTATCATTCTTTAGTGAAGTAACTGACAGTTAATGAAAGTTGATTAATTTAATTAGGGAGTTTAATTAATTAATCAAGTATCATTGGAGCTTCAATCTATAGGTCCATAAGGTCTCCTTGTTAGCTCAATAAGAACTAATAAGAATCAATTAATTTTGGTTTAATTTGAATTGTTCAAATTAATTAAAGAGAATTAATTGTATAAGATACAATTAAATAACGTATAATGTATGTTGATACATTATGAGAGAGATAACTATTTGAATATGATTCAAGTATTTATTATATGAATCTCTATTATTAACGGTGTTATATAACGAGACTAGTCATTTCATGGTCTGGTCTTATACAAATTCCTTTGTATAGAATACCTCCGCTCATATGTCTCCACATGAATGATCATGATCAGATCATTTGTAGCACTTTACAACAATTGTAACATCTACAAAACGAGTCGTATTCATAATGTCACAAGGATAAGGTATCCAGCCTTATCTATCTATTATAGACCATTTAGGTTATCACTTAAATATGATCCACCTATATGTCTCTACATACATGTTTAAGCTATAAAAGATAACCTTGGATGTTAGTTTATTGGTTTGTGGATTAATACTATTAAATGTTGAATAAAACATCTCATATTTTATTAAATAAATAAATGTTTGTATATACAATTATAAACTACAAGACCCACAAGATTTAGGGCATCAACCCTAATAATAATATAGGAGGATCATAATGTAATTACCCTTTTTTTAATTAAAAAAAATATTTATTTATGAACTTGCCATCGGGGCATGATTTTTACACTTCTCCCAATAGAGATAATTTAAGACCCACTCCGAATAATTTGATAACCAAGTCTCATTCAAAGTACAAAATTTTGTTGTTTTTTTTTTTTTTTGGTGATACAATTAGCCAGGTAATTCCCTTCTCTTCTGCAGAATTCCAAGCTAATTGGAAAAAACTTTGAAACTGTCTTTGATTTTCTCTATCCAACATTCAGCTAAAAAATGACCATTTTTTTCATCTTTGATTATGTTAATTGCTTGCATGCAGTCAGATTCAATAATTAGATTTGGCAATTGAAGAGTTACAACAAAATGTACTCCTTCTTTTAGAGCAAGGATTTCTGCAAGAGGAGAATCGAGAGTCATCTCAAGTATTGAGTTGAAACACCTACAAGATCACCTTCAAAATTTTGAAGAACCGCACTTAAACCTGTAGAAGAGGGATTTGAGATCCAAGCTACATCTACATTCAATTTTATAACATTTTAAAGGGAGCTACCCATGTAATGGGAAATTCAAGTAAGTCATTCTTCTTCAACATATTAGGGCGACTGGTTCTTTGCTTGGCTTTTGAAAATTCTTCATATCCAATCTGTTGTCAAATTATAATCGGGGGTTGGTTTTTTCAATCTTATTTTGTTTCTATCATTCTAAATTGCCCAACATGTGATTGCATAAATGCTCCAAGTTCTCACCAAAGCTGGTCTTGCTGTTGGTGTACTATCTATCTTTGAAGCTCTCGTTATAGTTTTCCTAAAATATCCGTAAAGATGTTAATTTACTCTAGATCAGGTTTTCCTGAGTACAAATGGTCAACGAGTGATCTGTAGATTCAAATGAGCAATGACATATCAGGCAAATAGGTGAGGTATTAACTCCTCTTTTGTAAAGATTAAGGTTTCTAGGTATTATATCATGAATTGCTTGCCAACAAAATAATTTGATTTTTTGAGGAGTTGATAAATTCCATAATTTATTCCAAAGAACTTCATATGGGTTTCTATTAGATGATACTTCTCTAATTTTTAAATTGATAAAAACTTTGTATCCATTTCTAACAGAATAATAGTCTTTTTTGTCAAAATGTCAAATCCATTTATCTTGACTTTTTTTTGTTGGTGGGAAGGATCTTGATAACATCTATGTCCTCATTTAATAAGCAATTCTCTAACTTTCCAATGAGCCAATGTCCATCAGTATCAAATAGTTCAGAGACTAGAACATTGTTGGGGTCTGAAAATGGAGTGATTGGTTTAAAAGTGGAACTTTTAGGTAACCATGGATCATTAAAAAGTCTAATCGATTCTCCATTTCTAATTCTATATCTTATTCCCAATTTAAGTAAGTTCCGACCCCATAAAAGGCTTTTCCAAAGATAAGATGAATTAGGACTCCAATTGGCTTCAAGAATAGATGAGTCTGGATAATAGATACTTTTTATAACCCTTGCAACAAGAGAGGAATGATTTTTTAATAGTATCCAAACCTATTTAGCTATAAGGGCTTGATTAAAACCTCAAATGTCTCTAAAATCTAGTCCATCTAAGCTTTTAGGGAGACATAAATGACTGCATCTCTTCCAATGTATCTTTTTTTTTATTATCTTTTGAACTCCACCAAAACCTAGAAAAGCTCCGAGTGATTTCTTCGCAAGTTTTTTTTTGGCATTTGGAATAGACTCATAGCATAGATGGGTAAGGCTTGGCCCACTCTTTTGATCAGAGTTTCCTTTCCTGCTATTGAAAAAAAAAATGATCTTTTCCATCCTTTAACTGAACTCCAAACTTTCTCTAAAATGTCTTAAAAAATCTTTGTTTTATTTCTTGTAAAAGATACAGGTAGACCCAGATAAAAGCCTAGATTCTTCTTCCTAATGACACCTAGGATATCACTAAGGTAGATTCCCCTCTCTTCTGTAACATTTTGGAGAGAAAATGATGACTGATTTTGAATAGTTGACACTCTCACTTGAAGCTTCCTCATAGAGTTTCAAGATATATATAAGATTTTACAGTTCTTCTCATCTGCTTGATAGAAAATCAGGTTGTCATCAGCAAATAGTAAGTGCGATATTCGTGGACAAGATCTGGAATATTCAATACCATAGAGAGTTCCTTCCTTGTTTGCTTCTTGTATAAGAGAAGACAATCCTTTAGTAACAATTAAAAACAAGTAAGGAGATAAATGACCCCCTTATTTCAAGTATCTACTTGGAACAATAGATCCTTTACCTTCACCATAGGTAATAATAGAGAAAGTAACTGGAGATATACAATCCAGAATCTGAGAAATCCAAATAGGATCATAACCAAGTTTAGCCATAATATTTTTCAGAAAACTCCACTCCACTTTGTCATAAACCTTGTTTATGTCTAATTTAAGGGCTACAAGACCCTTTTTTCCAGTTTTTTTGTTAGATAAATGATGGAGACATTCACCACTATTATATTATCAGTAATTTCTCTATTCGTAATAAAAAGTAGACTAGGATGTTGAAATAGATTTATCAAGGATGTCTTTGAGATGATTAGCAATGGTTTTTGTAACAATTTTGTAATTGACATTGCATAAGCTTATAGGTCTAAAATCGCCTATATTAGTTGGATTCTTAGTTTTGGAATAAGAACTATAGGAGTATTATTCCTTTTTTTTATACTTTCTTTGTTATTCAAGATGTCAAAGCAATTATTTATTGTGTTGGCCAATTATATCCTAGTAGTGTTGATAGAAAATGGCCCTGATAACCATCAGGGCTTGAGGCCTTTGTGGGAAACATTTGAAAAATATTTTATTCCATTCCTTGTTTTGTATAAGGTGAAAGCAGTTTATTATTCATAGAGTTGTCCACTTTCGGTTTAACAAATTTAAGCACTTTATAAATAACATCCTAATTAGGAAAGGAAGAGGAAAACAACTCATGAAAGTAATTGATAATTGTCTGTTCGATGGATTTCGGATCTTTTGTCCCCCTTAAGAATCAAGAATACCGTTAATCTCATTTTTCATTTTCCTCATTGAAGTTTTCTTTTCTTTTTTTTTTTCCAATATATTTCCTCCTCTTCCAATAATCTATCAAGCTCAAATTCAATTTCATGAATTTTGCTAAAATCCACATTGTGATAATTACTATAAATATCCTTTAGCTCTTTCTTATATTTTGCTATTTTGTTTTTAAACTCTTTTGTTTTAGTTTTCCCCTAACTTCCAAGGGCTAAGGAACAACTATGAAGGTTCTTTTGGAGGGAGGATGGAAACTGATCCTTCTGACTCCACTTACCATTTTTATCAATAATTTCTTTGCAGTTAAGGTAAGAGGTCCAGTCTTTTTCAAATTTGAAAATATGATTTTTGGTTATTCGTAAAGCTTGTTTGTTAGGAAGTAAGTTGAATTTGATAGGTCTATGATTAGAGTTGGTCCAATATATGCGGCAAACTAAATAGTGATTAAAAAGCATTCAAAAGAGGAATTGCAAAGAAAACGGTTCAGGCGCTCCCAAATATAAGAATCCTGAGATTTTCTAAACCAAGTGAAATTAGATCCTTTAAAATGAATGTCTTTCAGGTTGCACTCATCCAAAGTTTCCTTGAAAAGCTCAAGAAACCTTCTATCTCTTTGAGCCTTTCCTAATTTTTCTTAAAGTCACCTCCTAACAACCATGGTAGGTCTATCTCATTATGAAGATGCCTTACAAGATTCCATGTTAAGGTTTTTTTCTTGCTTTCAAGGTGGCCATATAGGCTAGTGAATCTCCAATATTTATCATTCAAAGAAATCTCTAAATCAATATGGTTTTGAGAATAGGAAGTAATTTTCAAGTCCACTGAAATATCTCATAATAGACACAAGCCACCTCTTGATCCAATACTTTTAATTGTTAAACAACCATAAAAATCCCCTACCCTTTTGATTTTTTCAGTTCTTTCTTCTCCATATTTAGTTTCTAAAAGAAATAAAACTATGAGATGTCTAACCCTAATAAGGTCAGACAAAGCTCGGAATGCTCTAGGATTCCCCACTCCACGAGCATTCCAACAAGGGATTTTCATTGTCCCAGACGGGCTATAAAGTAGCCACTGCCAAATGGTTTTGATTTTCAATCAGGGTATATGTGTAAGAAGATTCACGTCTCCTCTTAGAAAATAGCGAATTGGATAATGATTCATTATTTCTCTTTTGCTCACTTTGAATTTCCATCGGTATACATATAGATCTATTTTCATATTTTATTTTTCATTTTCAAGCTTTTGGGTATCTAGAAGGTAGATTATTTTTAACAGATTACAACTCCAATTGACTAATGAACTCTTTACTCTATAGGTTCTCAATGTGAAATTCCTGATTTTGCAGATTCTTAAAACCTTTCAAGGTCACATTTCCAGGTTCTGCATTGTTAACCATTTTCGTAGGATCAGAATTCAAGTCCAAAGGTATTGAATCCATATCATTTACGTTCCTCTTTTCCTGTTCTGTAGGATCTTCTGTTTTATCTTGATTAATATTCCTTGATTGACAAAAATATTGATCCTTAGAGGGTGACTTATTAGGATGAAAGGAGGATGAAACAAAAGATGATTCCACACTAGCTTCTCTTCTTGGTGAGTCTTTCTTTTTCCTTTCTTCAATTTGTTCCTTGAAATCACAACCAACTACCATATTGCCAGCCCTCAAATTCTTAAGAATCATAATGGAGAAAAATCTTGCACTTTTTAACCACGTGACCAATTCTTCCGCAACCAAAACAAAAATCAGGTAATCTTTCATATCTAACTTGAATCTATAAATTTTCTTGACTTTCCCCTAGTTCAATCCATATTACCCTTCTCAGCGGTTTATATATGTCTATTAAAACCTTAATTCATAGGCTTTCCCCCCCAACAAAAATTGTCTTGATCACACTCAACTTCAATACATTTTCCAAACACATCTTCAAGACATTTAGCCATAATTTTATTCTAAAATCCTAAAGGGATGTCAAGTAAGCGGATCCAAAAAGCCACCTTTCCGAATGATAGATGAGAGAGACGAACATTAGCTATGGGGTTTTCTAAGACAAGTAAAGAATGATCAAATATCCAGGGGCCTAGGTTGAAGACCATTTTTTTTATCTCTTCTTGAGTCAAATCTGAATAAAAATAAATTTTTTCCTAAACTTTCTGAACTAAAACTTAATTTTGTTCTCCAGACATTTGAAAAAGTATTCTTGATAATCCTGGGGGCAATGATTCACACCAATAGAAGCTTCCCAACCAAGCAATGATTCAATTGATCATTGATAATGGGATCAAAATGTGGATCAAGACCCACTCTGATTTCATTTTCTTCTTCCGATAATCTCAGTTTTTTCCAATCCTCTATCAAGGCCTCTGTATCCATTAGTGAGTAATTCTGAACCAGAGGTAAATTTGGACTTCTTCACTTTAAATCTTCTCTTCTTCTTACGTCTTCGTTCAAACCCTGCTCTTGTTCCCTTTTCTTTTTGCAGGTAGTTTCTTCCACAATAAGGAGAATCGTAGGTTAAAGTCTTCAAATGATCTCCTTAAACGAAATATTTTGTGTATTAATCCAGATGAACATACAAAACTCTTGATCTTGTTTCTTTTCTTGATCAGCAAAACGTGCTGATAAATCCTCAGACTACCGAGGTTCTTAAAGGAACCTTGGCGTTACTAGATCCTTTTTAAAAAATGTAATTACCCTTTAATACAAGAAATCATTGAGGACATTTTAGGATGAACAAAAAAAATACCTCACTTGCAAGAGAGACATTTTGCTATAATTCAAAACAATTTTGCATTTTGCTACTCTTCCAAACGAGAGTGTAAATAGTGTTATAGGTCTTAATTTTTCTATTAAATAATCAACTTAACCTAGCCCAACCGTAAAATATTTAGGTTGGATTGGTTCGGGTTGCTCGAATTTTTTATTTAAATTTTTGTTGTAAAAATAAGTAAAATTTTAATATGAAAAATTTTACTTAATTACTTTCATATATTGAATAGAGATAGAGATTAATAACTCAATTTGAATTTTATTATGAAATAAGTGTGTCAAAAAAATATTTTAAGGAGATGTTAGAGAATAATTATCCAAAAAACATGATATTAAATCAAATTAAAATCGATATATGTAGTATTTTAAGTAAAAATAATATATTTTTAAATTAATAATAAATTTCAGTTGGTTCGAGTCGTAAATACATGAATCAATCATAAAATTTTAATTTTTTTAAAATTCCGAATACAAATATTTTGTTTAAGAGCTTTTGTCGTCTCGGCAAGAAATGACAGATAAGACGTTATCTTTTGGAAACTGTCGTTATCCAAAATATTCATCGTTGCACAAAACACCCGGAGCCGTACGGTCACTGCCACTTGTATTTTTATATTTTTAAGATTTAATTATTTATTCTTTTAGAAAAAGTTTAATTTCCTTTCTGACATACATAAAAAAACAAACATTAATTTATTTCCCTTCTTTGTTTATTTATTTTTATGTGATTACAACGTATAGGATGTGAATCTAAACTTCTGATTTAATCTTTACTCCGAAAAAAAGGTGAAAAGTTTTAAGATAATGTTTGCCAGTAATTTTAAAGTTATCAAAATCATTTTTTAAAAAATAAAAAAACATATCTTTAATCATTTAAAATTATTTTAATATTCAATTTTATACTTTTAAAATATAAATTTTATATCACCAAATAATTTTAAATGATTTAAAAGTATCTTGGATATACAATTTTATGTTTTTATTCTTAATCTTAATTAGACCATTTTTAATATCATATTTTTCAAAATTTGTTACTTGAACTTTTAATTTATTGAAAATTACAAAAGGTATAATTCAACCTATAAACTAATAAAGAAAAAGAAATTATATGATGGCTCTATTTTTTATTTTACTTTTAGCAAGTAGAATAATCATTTGTTTGTGACCAATTTGGAGCCAACTAAAATTTTTATTTCATTGACGAAATAAATTGATTCTTTAAATCCATAGTTGAAAAATTATTTTGTTTTTAGCTTTATGTTGTTTTTGAAAATCATATTTATTTTTTCGGAAATTTTTTTTTAGTAAAAGTCATATTTAAATTTTAAGCCAAAATTTAAAAATAAAATCGATTTTTTTTTTTTTTCAAAGACTAATTTTATTTGCATTATAAGACTTCATTTGATATTCTAAAATATATTACGACATTATCAAGATAAATACAATTTATAAACTTAATTATTAAAAATATTATTAAAAAAATAAAATAATTATCAGATGAACCTTGATATTGAGATAGTCACCAATTCAAAATTTACATAATTAACAAATAAGATATGCTTTCAATCTTATAATGTATGATATTTCAATACATTATTTCTAGGTGTGTCCACTTTTAAAATGTATAAATATATATACACAAAAGTATACATATAATATTTCTAATTTTCCATTTGTTGTTTGTTGCTTTAAACAAAAAGATTTAATTTGAATTAAGAAAGGACAATGACAAGATAATTAGATGCTTAATCCAACTGAGATCACCCCCTTTTTTTATTACCTTTGATTTACTTGACTTTGATAAGCATTGACTTATATACATGTAACAAAATTAGTCTTACATTTCCTTTTTTGTTTATTTTTCAACCAAAATAATAGTGATTCCAAATTCATATTTTTCAATAAATAATGTAGTGACATGTTAAACAAAATATCATATGAAGGGACCTATTGCATTTATAGACAACTTGTTTCATTAGATTTTTAGTTTAACAGTCATCGTCAATGTATAAAAGACGTTTGACAATGTTCATTAAAATGATAAAGATCGATATAGTAAATAATATTGATGGGAATGATATAATAAAATATTTTAGAATATAGTTAAAGTCAAAATTGAATCTTAAAATTGATTCTTACTTTGAGAGATGTAGCCAAATCTTATACTAAGAATCTCTATGCCGTAACATTAAAAAATAAATAAATAAATAAATAAATAGATATAAATATATACATGAATAACTAATATAAAAGTAAAAGAATAAAAACTAACCCTCAATTTCAATCTTTGCTAGCTAACATATAATAGATTATAACTTTTATGTTTTCATCAAACTTTTGATCTTTAAAAAGGTAATATATAATATAAGAAGTACTTCAAACATGAAACACAAAAATTGAGAATAAGATAATTAAGATAATACCACGTTAAATTGGTGAAGAAAACTGTTGTCAACAAAGAGATGTTGGAGAAACTAAAAATGAAGTTGCTATAATAAAAATATCGATAGAGATAAATTTTTCGAATGAAGCGTATAGACCGAGATCTTGTTTTGACAATTTTATAGTTGAATAAATAAATTAATGATTTAAAAAGTTAAAATATTAACTTGAATATTTTAATATAGCAAATGATCTCAAAGTTGTTAAAAGAGCAAAGTAGGGGAAAGGCTAACCAAGTTTAAGAAAAAAAAATGAAGGGTTCGAAAATTAATTCTCATTAAGAAAATCAAAGATTGAAAGCTGCGATTAATATTAATGCCCAAAACTTCAAGCTAACGACCGTCTATATAAGCTAAAGTTAATATTGCTATTTTACGATTTGATGAATTTATTATTAAACATTACATTTTTAGTTTTATTTTTTCTGCATTTTAAAAATTGAAACTTAAAATCTAGATACACTCAAAATATATCAATGTTGTTTTCAAAATTTATGCGGTTTGGATTATAAAATTTGAAAATATAGCCTAACACCTATTTCTTAACCCCAATGAACCTGGAAAACGTAAAACCGAATTTAGATTGTCAGTCAAACATGTTCTAAATGTTTTTATAAGAAAAAAATCATTATCAAACCTAGAATTAAAATTTTGTGTTATGAGGTAGAATCAATGTGAAAGAGATTTTTTTTTTTTTTTTTTTTTTTTTTTTTTTTAGGAAAAAACCAACTACAAATTCGACTAATAAATTATTGAATGTATAAAAATTAAAATTGGACATTTGAAAATATAGGATATAACAAAACTCAAAGTTGTAATTTAATCTTATACCCAAAAGGAAAAATTAGACTTTTTTTTTTCTTTTGGTAACTCTCATTTTCCTTTTCTTTTTCTTTCTTTCTTTATATATCTCTAAACCTGTCTTTTTCTTTGGTACTGTCATATTGAAATAGCTAGGCAGCTTTCTAAAACAGGCATACAATAATAGTTCTTTTTATTTTTATTACAGACCATATATTTAACAAAAATAAATACTATCAAGGTGGATGATAAAAGTTGACTAAATTACAATAAAAAGAAAGGGAAAAAATCCTTGAATTTTACCTCTTTTTTAAAAGACTTTTTAAATACCCTTATTCTTATATTTCATTAATGTTTCAAAACTAAAATTGGTAAGAATTTTAGACAAAAACTTAGACATAAAATGATGATAGCAATAAACTTAAACAGTATGATGGTCCTAATTTTCATAAGGTCACCACACGTTTTCAGTTTACATAAATAATTTTGAAAATTTTATATACGGTCAAGAATATTATGGTAATTTTAAAAAAAATTATATATATAAGATATCTTTTTAAAATAAATGGCAAAACTCAAGTTTCTTTTTTTTTTTAAATTTAACAAAGGTAGCTTGAGAGATTCGAACCTTGTGCATGCATATATATTCCAAGATGCACTCATCGTTGTACTCACTCTAATAACACAAAATAATTTCATAAAGAATAAAAAAAAAGATTGTCATATGACAAATTATGATAGATTATACAAAGATAAATATAATTTAGGATGCATTTAAGTATTTTTTTCTATATTTTAGTTCATGTCGAATAGAAAATTTAAGAACAGTCATCCATTTAGTCCCTAAATTTTGAAGAATATGTATATTTCTTCAATCAATTTTCAAAATGTATCTTTTTACTCCTTGAATTTTCAAAAATATGTGCATCTAATCCTTAAATTTTCAAAATATATCTTTTTAGTTCTCGAATTTTTAAATTAGGTTTAGGAGGTCCCTAATAATTTTCTTATTATTGTCATAGTGAATATAGCTCAATTAGCATACAATTATAATATGTGGTTCAAATTCTCATGCAGTCAATTCTACATAAATCATTATTATTATTATTTTATTAAATTAGAAAAACAATTTTTAAAAATTATCTCTCTTCTAAAAAAAAATTGGGACCTTACATCCGTTTAGAAAAGTAAGGTAGCTAAGCACTCAACCTTCCAAATTCGTGCACTACAAAACGTAGTTTTCCAAAAATTTATTGCATATGAAAGCCGAAACAGATGGAAATCAAAAAGTCATTATGTAGCAAATTTATTCAACTTTTATGATCAAAATGTCAAAACATTACTAAATCCGTGTATTATTTACCGTTACAACTTTCACATGCGCATCCAAAATTCGGAGGGAAAATAAAAGATATGTAAAGTTAAAAACAAAAACAAAATTAAAATTAAAAATAAAAATATTCGCGTGCCGGAGCAGCGATCAACGGGGTCCCGGTTCCCGCCGGTGAGAGGATGAGGTAGACGACGGCGAGGAGGTAGAAACACTCCCCCAATCGGACGGTTCAAAATAGAGATCTGAAAGGTAGTTACCGATATCTTCCGGCGAGAATCTGATGTACGGCTTTTCATTAGCACCGGCATAAGCTTTTTGCGCTCTATAAAATTCTCCATAGAACCAAACGAGCTTTCTTCCGATTGATAATTTAACTTCGTCTCTAAGCTTTGAATCGGGAATGAAGCAGGATTTCTGTTTCCGATGAGTTTCTTGGAATGCCATATTAAAGTTCCTGAAGATTTCTTTGGCTTCTTCCTGTGAGAATTTCTCAGTTGGATTCTCCGGCAAGGAATCTAAGACTCTTCCCCAAGCTAATGCTTCGTACTTCGCCGCGAATTGCCTTACTTTCGCCTCCTGCTTTGCGATCCATTCATCGCCGAGAAGATACTGAAGATTCGACGATCGGACTTTAGAGACGATGTGTTGAAGATTGTTAGCGAGGAACAGATACGAGAGTGAAACGTCTTTGTAGCGTTTTGCTTTACTGTCGAGTTTGCAGAGAAGGACAAGAATTAGCCATCCCAATCGTAAAGAGATTGCTGAAGCCGTTGAAGAATCATCGGATTGATCTGAAGTGTTGAAGAAGATTTGTTCGAGAGAGGATTTTTCAGGCGGTGTCCAATCGGCGAAAATATCCGTCAAAATATTTCCGTAATCGGCGAGGAAAGTGAGGTAGTTCATCGAGAGAAGCGTTAAGGAATGAACGCCGCCGCCAGCGACCGGTGATTTGGATGAATTTTTCTGAATCGAGAATTCGAGATCCATAACTATGGCACGAACTAACTCGCCGAGTTTTGCGAGTGAGGTTAGAGCTTGAGATCGAACTACAGATGAGGATTCAGATGAGAAAATCGATTCGATGTCCGGCCAATTTTCGACGATTGATGAGTACATATCAAGAACACGGAACATTTTTTCCGGAGATTTTTTACTCTTTGCAACAAGTTCGGGGAATCCAAACAGAAGCAGAGCGCCTTCTCTGGATATATCAGCAAAACAGGATTCTCTAATGGATTCAGAAGAGGAAAAGACATGATCGCAGAGAATTCGTTCACCAACGAACAGTGTTCTAATTGCGAGTTTAATTGCATCCAACCAGTTCTTGATTTTAAGATCAAGCACCTCCCAATCCATCTTGTTGATTCTCGAAGCGCTCAATTTCTCAAGTCCGAGGCGGTATACACCTTCATCGATAATCGATTTACGAATCACTTTGTACATATTAACGCACTCTTTAGCGTAGCCAGAGGAGATCATGCACTCGGCTATGGCTCGCAAATCCTCCATTACAATAAATGAAACTTGTTCAACTTCAGAGATCGAATCGTCTACGGCTTGGATTTCATCGTCTAGGGTTCCGTCATCGTCGAAATCAACGGAAGTACTCGATCTGGTGGAGCAGCGAGAGGATCTAGTGGAAACAGATTCCGGATCTAGATGAGCACGATTCATGGAGAGAATCTGATAAAACTCCTTCTGAAGCCTTTTCATGGCGATTTCCATCAAACCTTGAGCGTAAACAAGGCGATCAGAAGCGGAAGCGGAATCTTCCGAAGCCATAAGATGCATCGCTTTTTGAAGATCATTCACGCGCTTAATGAACTGCATGGCTTCTTTTTTGTCTTCATAGAACATGGAAGTAACTTTAGCGTAAGTTGAAGAATCTGGATTCCATTTCATTATAATCGCCGCCGCAGATTCGACGCTCTGTTCAATCATCGCGTCGTTGAAGCTCCGGCGTGGAGTCAAGGCCGGAGTTCTCGACGGCGATGCGATCGAATACCGAGAAATGGAATTCGACGGCGACGAGAACTGGAAAAGGAGACTCCTCATTCCTTTTCTCGGCATTTTACGATCACCTAATCTGAAAAACGAATCAGTTTTAGGGTTTGATTTTGTGAACTGTTTTTTCGTTTCTAATAGAATGACGAAAATGAGGGCTATGCCGTCCCTTTTTATAGGCAGTACAGTACGGCGCCGTTCAGAAGATAAACGACGGCAACGAAAAACCTTTGACTTTTAGGATTTTTATAAAAAAACTACAAAGAAATGCCACGTGTATTGACCCGAAAGTTGCGCGTTTTGTAGCCTTTGCCTCGTCGTTTTGGACGGCGACTACCGAGTACGGTCCTGAAATTTCATTTCCCCTATTTCATACGACGTCGGATCGGTATTCTTTATTCTTTACTTTGCATTTATGAAACACTAAAAGACTCTAATACCCCTTATCATAACGATTTCGCTTTCTATTTTATTTTTTTTCTTTTAATAATTTCTTTATTATGTTCTTTTAAAATTTTAAATTAACACTTGAATTATGAGTTAAAATTTAAAAATAAAAATAAAAATTTAAAAGTTATATATTATATTAATTTTCAAAATTTGTCATTATAGAATAGAAGGAATAATATTTGATGTCCAATGACGTGAGTTTAAAATCTAGTTTTGTGGTAAGCGGGTACCCAAAAATAAAAAAATAATTGATAAACACTAATTTTTAAAATAAACTTTTAATAGGTACTTAAATTTTGCTATTTCCAATAGGTTATTCGAGACTTCAACAGTTTTTTAGTAAATAGATTTATTAAACTTAAAATTGAATTTTGTATTTAAATAAGACTCTAATATACTGGATTCGTAATTTTTTTAAAAAAAAATATCATTGAGATCAAGTGAACTATAAGATATTTTTTAACTTTAATGAGCTATTAGATTAAAATTAAAAATTTAATGATTAATACATACATTTTTAAAGTTTAAAGGACATTGAAAATGCATTTTTTTTTCTTCAAGTACTTTCATATTTAAACAAATTACTTTAGTAAGATAATTATTCAATTGAATAAAAATGACAAACATTCTATAGAAATTAGTCACTAGAGTAATTTTTATATATTGAGTTAGAAAAAGTTGATTTTTGATGTTATATTTAACCTAACAATTAACCTCAAACTTGAAATAAATAAGAATTTAGAGAAGTAACATGAAATTAAATAGGATTAATTTGTTTGACTCAAAATGAACATAATTCAATCGACATAAAATTCGAGTTTAAGGTTAGAGATGTCATTTGCGAGTTTCGAATTTTTTTTTTTTATTGCTGATTAACAACCTTAAAATTAGAGGTTAGATATTCGATTGATCCTCCATCTATGATAAAGAAAAAAAAATCATGATTTTTAAAGGAAAGATACCATTCACAGGTCATCATTGATGATCTCATTTTTTAAGAAATATATATTTTTATATATATGATATACACTGCCAAACATGTTTTCTTCTTCTAAATTTCCATGTAAAAACCAAGAAATAAATAAATAAATGTTTTTGTTGGAAAATTACCTAGCAAGTTAGAAATAATCTCTTTAAGCATGATGTTTGGAAAGCAAGAAAAACAAGCCAAATGATTGAAAATGAAACTATTGGTGATATAGTAAGGATCAATCACAATGAGAAAGGTCAATTCAAATTTCAAATAAACATAGCTATCAAAATAAATTTGGTAGTTATTCTCATTGATGATGGAAGAAAAAATCAGACATATTTTCTTTTAAATATAAAAGATCAATAATTTTCTTTGATGTGATTTATAGTGTTGAATCATTCCAATTGGACACATTTGTGAAGAGAAAATAAAATCAATTTTAACCTTTAACTTGTCAGGTTATTATACCGTCTTAGACTCTAAATTTTTAATTTTATAAAATTAAACTTTAAACTTAATTAAGTGTTGCAATATTTTAAAACTCCCCGATTCAATTTCTGCTACTCACCTACTTACTTTAATACGATATAAATATCTTCATAAACTTATTAGTTTTGATGAGATTAAAATTTTGCACAAAAAATATGTTTTAATAATCCATAAATTAATCATTGTATAACTTTGTAAAAAATCTTTTTTTAAAAAAAAAATGCTAATGCCGTTTTTCTCTTAAATTTTATCAATTTCATATCATGCAGTTATTTTATTTTTTATTGAATGGATAAGATAAACATTTTCAAACAATATCTGGAGTAAGAACTTAATAAAAGGGTTAAGACTGAAATTATACTCTATAATTTAAGGTTAAAGTTGCAATGTTTAGCTAAGTTTAAGATGCAATGCGATGAAATTGGGTGTTTAAATAGGTAATTTGACAAAGTTTAAAGGTCAAAATTGGAAGATTATGTGGGAAGATGTTAAATCAAAGAATGTCAATTTAAATAATTTGGTTCACACACACAAATGTAATGGCATTATTTTCAAATTATGTCTTTTATTTTGAAAATTGTGATCACTTAACTTCATATATGGTATATAAATATTAGTCAATGGGCAATTCATGCTTAATTATATTAAAAGCCAATCTTTTGAGGACAAAATTGTAAAAAAAAAAAAACAAGGAAAAAAAAAGTTTGGTCTTAGTATGAATTGTTATTATTTGGAAAATTTGTCCAATGTAATTAACAATTAATGTAAGCATTTATGTCACCAAAGGTTCAAGCTTAAGAAAATAGTCCAAGTAGTAATTTTTGATCAATAGCCTTAGTTTTGGAAATATATTAAGAAACTTTGTTTGGTATTGAGACAAAAATACAATTTTAATAAGATATTTTGTTTGACTAATTAATTTTTAGGGCACATTTTTCTTAGAGAGTAAGTTCTTTATTATTATCAATTTGGGTAGGGACAAGGAACGTACCAAACTTTTTTATGAACTTTCAAATATATAAATTTATTTTTTTTTATAAATATTCTAAAAAATATTTATTAGAGATAATTAAAAACAAAATTAATTTTATAAACCACTAATAATGAAAGTGTATAAGTTTCGCCAAATATTATATCATAAGTAAGAGTGAGTGACTTCTTAAATAAAATAAAAGTGCATAAATAACTACAAATATTTAGTTTGAAAAGAAGAAGAATTTTGGTCATTTGTCTAATTTTAGTACAAAGAAATTCAAAAGTAAATTAAGAAACTAATACATTAAAGGTTTCCTTGCTCGTAATGTTCATGAATCTAATGAATCTAATTAAGAAGGATGAGTTTCTCCATCAAATCTCGAGTGGTAAGAATATAAGTAACTGCATTAAAAGTTCACAAGACGTGGAGATTAAAACTTCAAATAAAACTTTATCTATGCTTATCAAAAACATCAATAAAACTTTGGATTTCATTTTTACCGATTGATACCTAGTTAGATCAATGCATCATAGGTTCACAAGGTAAGGCACCATATTAACCAAACAATTTTATAGGATTAGACAAGACCTTTACATATAAAATTCTTGAGCTTATATTATTGGTTTTTCTTCTAAATTGCTCCCACTTTTTTTCTTCTTTTTTCTTTTTCCAATTCTTTTATAAACATTGTATTTGAGACAATTTCACCTAAATAACAATGCATGTTTGTCCTATATTTTATGATATTTTTATTAATACAATATGAGTGTGAAAATTTGAATTATAAATCTCTTAATCGCTGACCTATATTAAATACTAGTTGAACTATCTTTGTTAGGATACTTTATAACCAATTTAAATATACAGATTATGAACTAGGGACTTTTAGAATAATTAAGGGTCTGTTTGGTTCGCAATTCATATTCTGGTTTATATTTATAGATTTACTGAATTCAGTGAATATGTGTTTGGCAGAAAAATCGACTTCTGTTTCTGAAAACTGTTTTCAGATTCTGTGATCCAAACAATGTGAATTCTCAAAACAACATATTTATGTTTTCATTATATCCAGAATTTGAATTTTAAAATTTAAAATGCATAATTATATTAAACAATGTTAAAAATATTTAGAAATATAGTATATATCATATTATAAATGTTGGGATGTATGTCCTAAAACTCGCAGTTTGTAATCTTAAACATATTCTATTTACAATAAAAATATTGTTGAGGTTTATTCAATAAAATTGTTATTAAGTATGTAAATTGCATTTATAAAAACTAAATCCAATAAACTAAGATCAATGGCTATTAATACTTGAACTTTATGTAGAGACATAAGAATGGATCAAGTTTTAGTAAATAGCCAAAACGGTCTATAGTATACGAATAAGGTTGGGTACTAACATCCTGATTTTTTTTTATTTTGTAATTAAGTTTTTTTTATTGCTGGCTACTTGGATAAATTATATGAGATTTATGTTTTTGGGCTAAGCTAAAATATGATTGAATTATTTGGAATTAATTGAGTTTTATTTTGTTGGGAGATTTGATTATCTAGGGAGATAATTAAATGTGTATATTAGATTATTTTTTAAAGGAAAAGGAAAAAATATATATAAGTATATATATTTTGGGAGATAATTAAGGAATTTGTTTTTTAAGGGAAAAGGGAAGAGTTTAATTTGGTTATATATATTTATGGAAATGGTTAAAGGAATGGAAAAAAAAAAAAGAAAGAAAAAAAAGCAAAAAAGGTTAAATTTACTTCTCTCTCCTCAACCCATACGCACGCAACCCTTTTTCCTTCCCTTTTTCTTCTTCTTTTCCTTCCAGCCCTAGCCACCATCCGCTTTCCAGTCGCCAGCCTTGCCGTTCTGACGCCGCTGCAAGCAACGTCGCCGGATCTCCTCGCCAGCGCCGTTGCAAGCAGCCTCACTTCGCCAGATCTCCTCGCCAGTGCCACCGCAAGCAGTGCCTCGTCGTTCCGTCGCCGTCTCCGTGAGCTCCTCACTGCCGCGAGCAGCGCCGCTTCCTTGTCGTTCCGTTCGCCGCCTCTGCCTTTTTGAGATTGGTAAGAATTGGATTATTTTGGGCAAGGTTTGATGTTGAGTCTTTTTAAAATGCCTCTTGGTGTTGGAAATTAGTGTTACTCATTGTGTCGACTTTCAGGATTTGAATTTCGAGGCATTGCTAACAAAGAAAGGACCATTCTCTTCATTGGAAAGTTTTAGTTTGGTTAAGTTTTGTGTAAGTTGGTTGGTTATTCTTTTGGATTGAGAGTAATAGTGGAAAAAAAATAAGTTATTGATTTTGGAATTAATTCTTAATCAGATTGGCTACTTGAATCAAGTTTTGAAATTTGTCTTGGATCAAGCCACAACTTTGGGTTGATTCAATTTTCCAAAGGTTTTAAAGAATTATTTGCATGAACTTTTGTGACCAAGTTGAGGTAAGTGATGTGCCTTCGTGCCAGGCCCTTCGAGCCAAGCGATCTAGATTAGACCTATCAAGTTACTTGGTTGTTACAAGTATTATGAGCTTGTTAAAACTTCTAATCAGTATTGATATTATGTATGTGATGCATGAATAGACCAGTAGAGCGGTTTATTATCTTGCCTTGATGCGTGTTATTATTATGTTTGACGATGTGCCTACGGGCCGCTAGACATGCGTGAACCGACAGGTTAACGTTCATGTTATTATCATGTTTGACAGTGTGCCTACGGGCCGCTAGACATGCGTGAGCTGACAGTGTTACGTTCATGTTACTTTTATTTTCATGTTTCATGTTTTGACAATGTGCCTACGGGCCGCTAGACATGCGTGAACCGACAAGTTAACATTCATGTTATTATTACGTTTGACGGTGTGCCTAAGGGCCGGGGTTCACGTTCATGTTATTATCATGTTTGACAGTGTGCCTACGGGCCACTAGACATGCGTTTCAAGGCAAGATAGTACTCAATCTTTATCTTTATTTTTTTTTCAGGTAAGGGCAAGGATACTCAGGCGACTGACAAGAGGAATTCGTGACAGTGCCAAAGGAACCAGAATTCGCTTCCGCATTTGACTGTTTATATTTTCGCATGTTTTGTTTTTATCCATTCATGGATTTATCATAATTTAATTAATTAATTTATCTATTTATTTATTCATTTTTTTTTTATAAATTGTTTCTTCTTAAAAAGGATGCCCGGGTTGAACGATTTAAGGTTTTGAGATATGTTAGAACATTTTTTTTTATATATACTTAATGCAGTTTAAGATTATGATTATTTTCTTTAATTTACTTTATTTTCTTCAATGAGAATATTTATGCATGCATGCAGTAGCGATCCCCTTTTTAGTAGTCCTAGAAAGTAGGGTTGTTACACTTACCTTATTCTGGTAATACTGTTGAATGTGGCCCACTTTGTATTTAGTACAAACGATGTGATCCTGAATCGTTCATATGGAGACATGCGAGTAGGGGCGTCTTATGCAATGAGTTTGTGTAAGACCAGACCAAGAAACAAGTCACTCTTACTTTATAACGTTGTTCACTGTTTAAGACTGACTATATCAAAGTGATGATCTAGGTAACTTGATCTTCATCCTGAGCTAACCATAAACTCCTATTTATTCGAGATTATCCTTAGATTTGCATGGGTGAGGGTTGGCTTAATAAGCCTCCCATTTCAGTGGTAAGACAGGGTAGATAGCTGGGGACATAGGATGCAAGATGAAATTCACTCCTATACACTATTAAGAATAGTAGAGATGTTGTTACTAATTTCAGGTCTTGAACAAGGGGCCCCACCCTTTCATTGGCCCGAGAGGGACTCGATTTAGTGATTGGATCACAAACAAATTGTTCATTAGAGAATCCGTGGGATTCAAGGAACAAGGTGTAATCTTGGGGTAAAACAGCTATTGACCCAACCGTTATTTCGAACAACTTATGAAGTGTTAACTTACTAATTATGGTTATATCGAGTGGACACAATTATACTTACAGTGAGGGGAGTGCAACTATTGGGCTTTAATGGAGTGACCTAGTAGTTAACAAATGTTGATTAGTTCCATTTAAAGAGTTTAGCCGATTAGTCTCGGATCGTTGGAGTCCATGATCTGTAGATCCATTAGGTCCCCTACTAGCTCACAAATCGAAATAAAACTTAGAACAAAGTGATGAGTTTACTTTGAAACATTCAAATTCAAATTAAGGGAATTAGTAATTATATGTGATATAATTACACGTTAATTATTGAATTAAACGAGATTGGAGAATCTGATTATATTTAAATATGATTATACAAATGGGGATTCATGGTTGTGAAATTGATATTTAATTAAATTAATATAATTAATTATTAATTTTATTTTAAAAATTAATTTTGAATTAATTAATGAAATTTCAGTTTACTTAAAGAATTAAAAACTGAAATTTGATATTAATTTAATAAAGAATTTAAAAAAATAATGATTAAATGAATTTTGGAGAAATCCACTCAAAGTGGGATTTTCCCACTTGCATGAACATAAAAAATCCCACACACAATTCAAGTATGAGCTGTCTATTTAAGGTGCAATCTGATTGTATGAAGATATAGAACAAAACTTGAGGTTTTTGGATTGAGTTGATGGCTATGCATTCTAAAATTTTTAGAGAAAAATTACTGAAGAAGTGTTCTTCACTCTCTAGCTGAAAACCATACTTTTTCCTCTCAAATTCCCATCAATTCAACTCATTTTGATTCCTACAAATCAATCTAAGGTCCAAGAGAATAGTAGGGAAGATCAAGTGGTCTACTACAAAATGCTGAAGAGAATCAAGCTTAAATTTGAAGAATTTTGAAGCAAAGTAATTTTTGAAACCCTCTTGTTATTCAACAAGCATGCTATCTTAATTGCTGAAATTGATGAATTAGAGCGCTTATTGATCCTGATTTCTTCCGCTAATTGCATGCTAACTCCATCAATAAACTCAATTCAATTAAAAAAACATTAAAATATTTATTATGTAATATATTTTAAATTAGGTTAAATTCTAATTTTTTATCCTTATGGTTAGGATAAAGTTAAAAGTTAGTCCATATGGTTTTATTATTTATATTTTAGTTTCTATGGTTTAATAAAACTTCACATATAGTCACTATGGTTTGTTAAATCCTTTTAAATAATCTCTATCATAGGGACTATTTAAAAAGTTTTTATCAAGTCACTGAGGTAAATTCAAATCAATCATAAGACCGAACTTTAATTTTAACTTCTTTCAAATTATAGGGACAAAAAAATTCAATTTATCCTACAAATTATATATTATTACAAAATAATGATTTACATCTTTTTTTAAACATAAAACATGTTCATAAATAAATTTAAAATAGTCTATTATCAACAAATATTTAATGGATAACTACAACTAGTTGCAATTATTTAAATTAGAATTCAATTTCTGAATTCTGAAAACATGACATACAACTATATTTTTATTTAATTTCGTTGTTTTCAAATTTCTATTTTCAAATTCTCTATCAAACCGGTTTTAAGAGTCTAAGATATATTAGTAAATTAATTTTGAAAAAGTAAAAGTACACTCAAATCAATTAATTGAAAGGATTTATGAACATGTTGGTGTTAGGTAGCAAGTTGATATGGGTTACTTTTAAGTTTTTTTTGGTTAAAAAAGAATGAAGTAAATATAAAAAGAAAAAAGAAAAAGAAAGCAAGTGGATATGGTCAATAATTTGATAATTGATGAAGTTGAACGTTATTTTAAAAGTCAATAACACTTCCGTCCAAAATTTTCAACCAAATTTATTGGAAATGTTGGTGGACGAAAACTTCCCAAATGTACGGTCATTAAATTATATTAAAATAATGCTTAAAGCACGATTTTTTTTTTTTAAAAGTACATAAATATTAATTTTTCAGTTTTAATTACTATTTTAAATATTAAAATTTCAAAATATTCATTTTACTTCATGAACTTTTTAAGACAACCATTTTGATGTTAATTGTTTAACTAGATAACGTGTAAGTCTCATATACTTTTTTTTTTTTTTTTTAATTTCAGAAATTTGATAACTATTGTTTAACTAAATAATAGAAATGTCTTGTAACTATTTAGTTTTAGAAACTTGCGCTTATTTTTTTTTTCTCAATTGTTTTTAAAAACATTTGAATTCTTAGATTTACTATAAAAATAAAATAAGTTATCGAAAACTATCACCGTTGATAACTATTTTATTTTTTATGTTTTTTAAAAAAATCAAACTTTGAAATACTATTCTATTGATTTTTTTTTAAATTTTATTATCCATTTTCTATCCATATTTTCAATGTTCAAGTCAAGTTTTGAAAAGTAAAAAGAAAATAAATTTAAAAAATTTGTAGTTTTTTTAGTTGGACTGAAAATTGAAATATTTCTTTTAAAAAATGGTGAATCCCAATAATAAATATAGAGACGTAACAAATATAAATATATTTAAAAAAATAAAAACAATTGTATCAAGATCATGTCTTCTATCAAATGTGTCACGAAAACATAAATATACACGAAAATTGTATCATGAAAACATTTGTCTATAAAATGTGGACCAATCTTGGTGTGTTTTGCTTATTTTAGTTTTAATTGTTTTGTTTAAATTCTTAAATTTACAGACATTTTATATTTTAACTTTCAAACTTTGCATACAAATATTTTTAATTTACAATTATGTTATTTTTTAAAAAAGAAAAGTTAGATCATTTTAAAATTCAAATATTTTGGCATCTGCTCATCATATCATGAATATCATATGTATTTTGCTAATTAATTTACTTAAAAATTTAATGATAGAGAACACCATTATCATATTTAATGAAATTTCTAGAACTTTTGAAGTTGACATTTTCTCGTTTTAGATCAAAATTGTTTCCAAAATCCTATAATCTTTTGATTGTAAATTCTAGATTTACAAATGAGATTCAGGTTTTCGTTGATTATACTATTAGAGATCTCCATCTAATAGTTCTATCCTTAGTTTTCTTTTGGCTAACCACATAAATAACTCTATTGTTATGACTTAGCTATCCATGCTTGACATTTTAGACACTCGATCGTGTGGCTTGAATACTATTCTTCAATGGATAGATTTTATTATTCATTTCGATTTTGTTTTGTTCTTAAGGTTCTTTTTGTTTTCTTTTATTCTAAAAGAATGAACAAATAAAAACAACTGATCACTACTACAAAAATTGGATTACTTGACGTTTTTCCAATATCAAGTAAAGGATATACCTGACGCTAATAAAAGCGTCGAGTATTCGACTGTCAAGTATAGTGTGATAACTTGACTTCGAAAAAACGTCAAGACAAATGTTTCTTGATACAATTTTCGTGTCAAGAAAGATAATACACTTGACATTAGTAGAATCTTAAGTTTATTGATTCTTGACATTGGTGGTATGTCAAGTATATGTCTTTTTTTTTTCAAATTAAATGTCCCAATTAATATTCTCATTTTTTTGCCTTGTATTCCAACAATACAATTACATCAACTAAATAAACATTATATATTTAAGATCTATCAACTCAATATATTCACTAAAATTCCATATGTTCAACTATGACCTTTCATATGAACACTCCTCACAAATTACAATAATATTTCTCTTTCCTATGTACATGCACAAAATAAAATCTCAACTATTGCTTTTGTATACAAAACTCAACTTTCAACAAACACAAAAGTGACAAATTGTTTAATAAATAACCTCTCAATAAAGTACATTATTTAATTTATACATTGAGCTTTGAAGTCTAGAGATCGAAAACTAAGGGTCAGGCAAGTCATGTTTAAGCAAGTCAACCTACAAAATAGAATATAGGGCGATAACATCAAATTTCAAAATACAAAAATAAGTGTTAAGATACAACAATGACAAAAAGTCAAGGACAAGGAAAAATGTACATGATTAGCTTACTTTATGCAATGGAAAAATATCATACTCGAAACTTAAAAAATATCTATAACTTAAAGTTAGGGACTTACTGGGATTTCATTTATTCTCTTTTGACCATATCCAGTCTCAGGAGGAACAATTACCTTTCTGAGGAAGATGGGAGAGATTTGAGAAAATATAATAAAGAAGAAGAAGATTATCAACAAATCAAGCATATGCTAAAATTTAAAATAGAAGAATGAAGATATCTTTCCCCCAACTTTCACAACTTATCTTATCTACAAACAATAAAAAATAGAGAATATTGGAAGCTCAATCTTATCTACAACAATAAAAAATTTCTTCAAAATTTCATTCACCAAAATAACCAATTAACTCCAAATAGATTACCCAAAGTGTGGTTTGATTCAAATGCCACCTCAAAACTACAACAAAGTAATCCAACCTACGAACAGTTCAATAATAATGATTACAAAACGCAAATTTCAGAAACTATGTAACAATTCCAAAAGAGTTTCAAGACCTTAATACCTATCAAAACGTCCAAACATTGTTAACTTTGTTGGACAGTGGCTCCAATCCCTTGAAATCTTTGAATTGAACATCAAAAATTAAAAATAACTCAATTATTAGACCAATACTTCAATGGGTAACAAAGAACTATTAATACTAACCTCCAAGCTTACCAAAACCTTGCTAAGATCGGTCTCAAACCTATTGGACAACAACTCAACTCTTTCCAACACTTCAAAATCAATCTCATCATCAAACATTCAAACAAACAAATCATTATAGAAGATGCTATATTATAGCCCAAATCACAAATTCATACCAATATACATCCAAAATACTTACCTGAAGTATTTGCTCAAATTAACGCTTTAATAATCAATATAATCATCCTAGAAAAATACTTATAATATTAAATATTTCCCAAAAACGTTGAAAATTGATCTTAATGTTGCTGGACAACGGCTCCAAAGGCTCCAAACCTTCAATCAAAAACCAAAATCACAATGGATACAACCAAATGAGGCCAAGAGCTGATAGGTAACAAAGAACTTCAAGGAACCCACAAAACTTATACAAAAATAATAATAATAATAATAATAATAATAATAATAATAATCTTTATCCAACCCTAGGTATCGGCATACAAGCTACGACTGCTAGACGAGCTAAACACCAGTTCGACGATGGCTCAATCAACTGGAGCTGCGAAACGGCGAGACTGACAAAGCTGGAAAAAAAGAGAAAAGAAAATAGAGCGGCGGGGCTGACGAACTCTAGCAGCTGGTGCGTAGAGCGAGCGATGCGAAACGAGCGATTGAGTCTCAATGATTTGTCAAATGGCATATGGCGGCTTGAAAGGTGGTGCGGACTATAGTTGGTGGGGTGCTGCAAAGAGACGGTTTCGGGGGAGGGGGGAACAAAATATAAAAGATTAAAAAAATATTATTTTTTATATTTTGCTTAACACGAAAAATATGTCAATGAAGAGTTTCTTATACTTATCGTGTCAAACAAGACCTTATATTACTTGACACGAAAAACGTGTCAAATAATGGTTCGCGTGAAAATAACTAAAACATTCCGTCAATCTCCGCTTTTTAAATCATTTTACTTGACATTTTCTTTTCTAAAAAATCAATACTTGACGTTTGAAAAAATGTTAAGTAATTAAAAATAAGTGTCAAGTAATGTAGATTTTGTAGTAGTGGATGTTTTCGTCCAAATTTAGAGGGTAAGAATTATGATAACTAAAAATAGACTAGAAATAGGAGAATATGCATGGGCATATATATATTAAATAAGAATGATTAGGCTAAATTAATGGGGTTTTGAGTGTTAAAAGACTCAAAAGCATTGACTTCTATAGATTTGTTGACATTGACATTCTCATTTGGCTGGCTTATATTCTAATGCAAAATTAAAGTTTGATTTTCTTAGTTTGAAATTTTGTGTAATTAAGAGACTAGGAGGTATTTTTTTAAATATACTTGTAGGAGGTATTTTATTAGCAGAATTATGCTTGGATTAATAAAATTACGAAAGTCATATTGTATAATTAAAAGTTTAGATACTATTTTGGTCTCATTTTGGTACTTATATTTTTAAAATCTTCATTTTGGTCTTATAATTTTAAAATGTTAATTTTCAGTCATTGTATTTCAACCTTTTTCATTATGGTCACTGAACTCTAAAAAGTGACCAAAATAGTCATTTAATTTTTTAAGAGTACAAAACCAAAATGAACTTTTAAAATTACAGAAATTAAAATGAAACAAAGTAAAAAAACATATAGACCAAAATGAACGTAGGCCAAAAATATAGAAACCACAATATATTATATTCAAACAATAATTAAGGGTAACCATTTCGTTTTTTTATTTTTGTTTTTAAAACTTAAGTCTATTTCATCCACATTCTTACCATGATTTATATCATTCTTAAATACAATGATTGAATTCTTAACTAAATTTAAAAAACAAAAACAACTTTTTGAAAGCTACATTTTTTAGTTTAAAATTTGGCTTGATTTTTTAAACCACCAGTAAATAAATAAATAAATAACAAAAGAAGAAATTTGGAGGTAAAAGTAGTGCATAAGCTTAATTTTAAAAAACAAAAACAAAAAATAAAATGGTTACCAAATAAGACCTAAATGTGTGGGGTTTTTTTCAAAAAAATCTTAATAACGAATTTTGTAGTAATAATTCAATTTACGTGTTTTTTTCCTTATCTTTTAGTTTCTCTTGACTTATTATCCTTTGTATTATGAAATTAAATAGATTGTTAGTTGAGGGTTACATCTAATGTTAAAGATAATTATGATATATATTAAAATTAGGGTTAAAAATTATTTATGTTAGATATCATTATATCGTAGTTTTTTCTTCTAGTTGTGTTAAAAGAAAATTGTATAAGCTAAGATGATTAATAAATACATCGCTTATGTACGTGATGTAAAGAAATAGAATAACATGAGATCTGACCATTTAGAAATCTCAAATAAGGAAGAGGCGAAAAAGAAAATATTAATTTCTTTTCTCGTCAATGAATTACTTGCTATGTTATTTTATATACATTCATTAAAAAACTGTAAACATTTTTTTTATTTTCTTTTTAAAAAACCATGTGACAACTTGCATATTCTTAAAATATAATAGGATACTTTTCAAAATATATAATATATATTTATATATTGAAATTTTCGTCTATTTTAAATTTTATAAAAGAGAAAATGTTAAACGATAGCTGTCTACAACATTTGAACATATATTTGGAGTAATAGTAAAAATTAAATGATTTTGGAGTAAAATTATAAAATAAATGATTTTTCATATTAATGGGTTGGGTTGGGTTGGATTGGGTTGAAAGACTTTTTAGATCCAATATAACTGTTAAATTTCTTCAACCTAAATAACCCTTATTAAAAAATGAACCCAACCAAACCATGAAATATTTGGATTAGATTGATTCCGGTTAATCGGATCATTTATTTAAAATTTTGTTCAAAAAAGAAGCAAAACGTAAATATGTAAATCTAATTTAATTATTTTCATATATTGAATTATGATTAACAATTCAATTTCAATTTATATAGTAAATTTTTTTTTAGATAAGTTGTTGAAGAATAAATTATTCAAAAAATATTAGAATTAAATAAAATTAAAATCAATATATGTATAACTAATTGTGTTATAAGTAATAAAAAATATATTTTAAAGTTAATAATAGATTCGGATTAGTTTGAGTTATATTAGGTGAACCTATAAACTAACCAAAGCCATAAAATTTTCATTTATTTGAATCTAACTCAACACAAATGAGTTGATAACCCAACGGGTTGGATTGGGATGATCGGTTTCTCATGTCATTGAATTTTTTTAATACCCTTATTAATTACATCACAATCTTGTTAAAATACTATATTTTAATCCCTTTAATTTTGTAAAACAAACTATATAGATTATTTCAAAAAGTTTAGAGTTTATTTTAACATATATTTTTATATATTTTTTCACTAAACTCGACGGAGTGATATAATAGAACATATTCCATCTACGATTATCAAAATTCAACTAAGTGTTAATATGAGTATAGTTGAATTGACATCAACGTGTAATATCAATCTTAAATTTTGAGATTTAATCTCTTATCCTCCATACTATTAAAAAAAGAAGAAAAAATTAATCTAACAAAAAATCTAGGGCAAATTGCAAAACCATCCTTGAAGTATAATGTTAATTGCAGTTACACTCTTAAACTTTCAATCGTAAATATTGAACCTCTAAACTTTTACAAGTATTAAAATTGGACTCTCAAGTTTACAATAATTGTAAAAATTAGACCTATAAATGATGAAATTGAACCTTTAAAATTATACAAATATTACATTTATATATTTATGTAAGTTTAAAGGTCTAGTTGACTCAATTTTAACATATATAAGTTTGAGGGCTAAATTTTTAAAATTGAAAATTTAAAGGTATAATTATAACTACTACCATATTTTAAAGGTGATTTTCGTAATTTACCAAAAATTTTATATTGAAAATTGAAATATTGCATTGAATACTAATAAAGAATAAGTGTATTAATCAAGGAGCAAATGTAGGATTTAAATAAATAAAATAAAACATAAAATAAAAAAGTTAGTAACTAGTAAGCCATTCAAAAATTCAAACAATTAATATGAATTAGAAAAATATAAACTCCAATATAAAACAGCATAACGTGATACTTGATAAGTGATTTAGAATATTTAATATGATAAATTAATAGTAGAAATTAGATTTAAAAATAAAATAAAATAAAAATGACCGCCGGCGGCGCGAGAGGGTCAAAATTGTCAATTGGCGATAAAATGGGCCGTACATTTCTTGCGCAAGGTAACGGGAAGGTTCGGTTGCAAAAAATTCAAGCACGTGACTAGGATGAGGCCAATTTTGTAAAGGGATTCCTGCTGCATCACCTACACGTGTACGCAAGTATTATCTATTTTTCTTTTGATTAATTGATTTTTTATATTTTATTTTGCATCCCTTTTTCCATTCATAAAAGACAAACATATAGGCTATTTTTGAAATTTGAGTTGAATTATCTAATTTTATACTTGTACCGTTAGAAAATTTGATGGTGTGAAAGTGGTCGGAAATTAACGATATTACCCTATTTGACAATATTTTTGTTTCTCATTTTCTGTTTTTTATTTTTTAAATAAATTTGTTGGATAATTATTCTATTTTTTTATTTTTAAATTTTAAGAAAATTTTCAATATTTTTCTTGCTAAAATAGAAGCATTTAATAATTATGTGGGATCTATGAAATAAATAAAGAATAATTGAATAAATCATTTTATTACGTAGTACTAAATTTTTTTACCTAGAAAAGAGGTCAAATTTAAGAAATTACATAATATTATTTTTTTTCCATTTTTCTACCTGCACTTACATTTCTCTCTCTTCTTTCATTTGTATTATATCTATTTTCTCCCCCATTTCTTCTCTCTCTTCTATTTATCACAGCTTCTTTTTAAAATTTATTTTCTTTTAATACTCCATTATCCTTTTCATTTTTTTTTTTTTGCATTTATTTGTTTCTTTATTATTATTATTTTTTAATTTCGAGTATTTTTCATCAATTTTGCTAGGATTTTAATTTCATTTTATTAAGTAAATAAATCAATAAGACATTCAGTTTTACCATTAATTTTTAAGGAAAGTTTTTTTGTCTTTTTTTATTTATTATTATTTAGATGTTATCTGTATGTATGATTGACTATCAAGAAAGACGTGCATTTTGAAAAGAAAAAAATAAAAATAAAATTTATTATAATTTTCATATAAGAGAATACACCGTGGGACAAAAGTGAAACTTGATAATCGCTTTAGAAGACGAGGGTAGATAATACATCTCAATCTCAATTCACCTTGTTGACTTCTTTATTGAAGATTTATCATAAATACAAAAGTTGAATTTTACATATTTTAAAGTGCATGAACAAAAATAGAATACATATGTCAAAATAGTATTTTAATCATTCCTATATCTCATAGATAAATTCAAATTCATTATAAAATAATTTTTTTGGGTCATTTGATTTTTTGAATTCCCCTAATATTATATAAAGAAATTCATTTCTTTATTGAGAATTGAGTTGGGTAACCTTATATTTATGAAATCAAGAAATTATTTGAGTTATTTTAGTATAATTTAGAAAATCATACAATAAAAGTATACATCTTTAAAAATAGATGAAAACAACAATGGGAGCCTCAAGGAGAATTGAAACAGAAGAAGGATTAAACTGAATTTATTAGTATAAATTAAATTTGATTGAATAACTTAAATTAATGGTTGTTTTCTTGGATATATAGGTCAATCAAGACATTTATTAGAAACAAAGTTATATCTCTTAATCATCATGTCAAATTATAACCCACTTTATAAAAAGTTCAAATTGTTTCTAACATGATTTTATTATTTCTAGCTAATTTTTCATACATTTGATTATAGATATCTATCTTTACTTTTATTCAATTTGATACATTGACTATTTGTCAATAACAAATGAAAAGGTTGAATCAAAATATGAACTCCAAAAGTTGTATATAGTACAATCATGTTTAAATTGTGTCATATTTTTTTTAAAAAAAATCAATTAATTGCAAGAGATAATTAAAACAAAATATATATTTTAATATTTTAATAGATACATGCAATCTTATGCATTCATTATTACAATCAAAGCTATAGGCTAAAGAAAGATGATGGGTTAGTTATTTACATTTTGTTTGACTTAATTATAACTCATGATTTATGGATGTGGATGACGTCATATTTAATTTGCACTACCATTATTCAAAGTAGTGGTTTGGAAATCTTAGCAAATAAGAATAAAATTATGTAACAACTCACATGCATATGGAGATTGAGATATATAACATCCTTTTCATAGATTAATTAATTAATAACATGCGAAATTTTCTCGTTTCACTCCATCATAATTTGATCGAAATCACCAATCTAAAGATTGTTCGTTAGAAAAGGAATTAATTACTATGTTAAAATCATGGGTAGATCCCTCACTTGTGATTATTGAGAACTAAAAAAAAATTATACAATTAAAGTATATTACAAATTTAGAAAATCAAATGAAGATGAAAAATCAACTAAAAATGAAGAAGATATGACATTGACGGAAAAGGATAGAGAGATCGATTATGTCAGAGTACTAAGCCTTTTAGTATCTGTCATTGTCTGATAGACAATAATACTTTACTATATTTAAAAATATTTTCAGCAGTTTTGTCATTTAAACAATTATCCTTTTTTATAATCGTAATATAGTCTCTTATCTACTTAATTAATTATATACACTCGTAATAGAGGATAATATTTAGATCAATGAAAAACAATTGGTGAGTAATAGATTCTCTCTTCCATATCTTTAAATTAATTCCTGCGCTTAGTTATGATTTAACTTTTCTAAAAATTTGTTTTACTTTTCATCAATGAAAATTATATATATTAATTTACCCTATTTGGTAAACATTAACTTCTCCAAACTAACAACAACGATTAGTTTCACGATATATTAAAAGTACATTAATTAAATTTAGACATTTTGACGGTATATAAACTAAAATTGAATGAGCCGTACATAATTCAAGAACTCAAACGATATTTTAACTTTATTATTAACTTTTAAAGCTATGGTTGAAATAAATTCATTATCTAGAGATACATAAAATTATAAAGGGTTAATTGAAATGTGTAAGACTGTAGACACTTTAAAGGCTAATGATTAAGTATATAGCAACATTTTAAAAAACTATCGTTGTTAGACTCTTATTAGCGACATAGCCTATCATGAATAGACTCCGATAGTCAGATCTAAATTTTGCTATATTTACAAATTATTTTGTATTATATTATGTCTATTAATACTTTCGGCCAGATTGCTATATTTGCAAATACCCCTAAAATAAAAAAATAAAAAAATATATGATATATAAATATAATGACTTGACTTGGTAGGTTCTAATTTCCTCCCCTTGCTTTCATCTCTCTCTACATTTTTTTTTTATGTGAACCCAATTAGATACCCAAAATCAGAAGGGAAATTTTCCTTGTGGACTTCTTTATTCTCTTAAATGTTGCTCCATATTGGTTCAAATTTTTTTTTTTTAAAAGGTTAGACAATGGCTAATGTCAGCAAATTAGATTAAGCTAATTAAGAACCCCATTTTAATTATTACATTAATTTGGTTTTTTTAAAAAAAAATTATTAAATGATCTAAGCATTGACAATAATGACATCAAATCTTTTAGATAAGGAAAATATTGTTTTCTTCCAGGAAGCTTCCTATCATGATTGTAATGTTTGTACTTCCTTCAATTCAATTTTAAAATAAGAATAATTAGAGATAAATCAATTAATGCCTCATTTCTTTATTATTTGAACAATAATTCCTTCAATTTTGTTTTGCTTATTAGCCAATTAAATAAATGAATCATTCTCAAAATTTTATAGACTAAAAGTGTATTTTATTAAATTTTATTTAAATTAATAATTAATATAATTTTGCACATCTCTTAATTTAAAATGGACAATGTAGTTATTTTTCTTCATCTTTATCAACATCTCTAAATATAAGTTGGCAGTGTGAACTTAGTATCTATAAGGAAATTAGCATCATTATTTATGGTCAGAAATGGGTCCCTTTTTCAACAAACTAGAGAGAAGATTATAATTGAAAGAATAAAACATTTATTAAGTCTTTATCCTCCAACACATAAAGCCACAAGATTTTTTTTTTTTTTTTTTTTTTTGTCTAAATTTGTTTAATAAAAACAAAAGGAAAGAAAAAGAAAGAGCCACACATGTAAATTTCTAAAGCTTTCAATGACTTTGTAGTATATTCTTGATGTAATTAAAAGTCATCAAAAATCAAAACAAATCAAAATGTAAATGACAACACATGATTTTCTCATTATTATCATTAATTTCAATCAACATCCTCACCTCAATCAATTTCTAGGGTTTCAATTTTCTCGCTTAGGAAAATAGAGTCGAAAACTAAAGGTCACCAACATTTTTTCTCTCTCACACAATCATATAGCAAAAATCTTCGTAATATTCAATAAGACAACTATAATGTGATTGTTCTCTTAATGACTGTTAGATGTGAATTTGGAAGTTTCCAATGACTCTTAATATAATTATACTAAATAAAAATTCAAAATACTCTTTTCGATTTCACTTTAATTACGTTTAATTCATATGGCTTCTAATTATACTGTAGTGTCCTCTTAGAATAGTATAATTTTTCCTTTTATAATAAAAATCTTCGTTGGATCGGTCCCTAGTACGGGTCTATTCTAGATCTCTCTTTCGCTCTCACTCTTTAAGAGAGAAAAAAAATCCCAACGCTAAATCGAGTCCTCACGATCCCTCTTTTGATTTGGAGTCCGTGCACGTAATTATGTTCAAATTGAGAAAATATATTTCAAATCTTTTGGAATTTTTTCCAATGCATGTGTCCAATTGTCCAATTAGGTGGTTGAAAAAATGTTGAAACCCCTACCACATATAGCATGCAATTACGTAAGTTTTTTGTGAAAAGATATTAAATATATTATTTTCTTCATGGCCATCCTTAACCATTAATTATTATATTGTATCGTAATCAATATTGTATAGTTTTAATCCTATGAGTTTAAATATCGATAGTCAATTATTTAGTTCTTAATTCAAAAGGTCATTTCTTTGTGTAATTATCATTAAATTCTTTATTATGATATTTCTTCAAATATAAAAGCTTGAATTCATTCATCCCAAGTCCCTGACCAAGAAAAAGGGTAATTTTTCCATTATTTTCTATATAAGAAAAGGTTCACGTTAATTGTTTTTCACGTGAAAGCATGATTTTTTTTT
>NC_052359.1:60791771-60813926 GCF_009727055.1 Benincasa hispida
TTTTTTTTTTTTTTTATCACTTACACATAATATATGTCAGTTGAGTTAGGTTCAAATACTGCTTTGGTTCTTATACTCTTAGTTTTTGTTCATTTTGATTCCTATACTTTGACTTTTAGCTCATTTTGGTCCCTATATTTTTAAAATGTTAGTTTTGGTCCTTGTATTTTAAAATTTAATTCATTTTTGTCCTTGAACTTTATAAAAGTGACAATTTTGGTTCCTTATAAAAATGAAGATAAAGCGACCAAAATAGTAATTTTTTAAAAGTACAAGGACTAAAATGAACATTTTGAAAGTAAATGAACCAAAGTGTAAAAAGTACATAGACAAAAATGAGCATGGTATTGAAAATATAGGGACCAAATGAAACAAAATTAAAAGTACAAGAATCAAAGTAGTATTTCAATCTTAAAATTTCAAAGATTTGTTAGACATAATATTAAAAGTTAAAATATTTATAAATACTTTCTAAATTTGAAGAATATATTCTAAAGTGAACTTATCTCAATGTTAATTGACATGACCTTACATCATAAAGGTTGGAGGTTCGATCCCCAAAAAAATTAAAAAATATATATAAAATAATTTTAGAAGTGCAGGAAAAAAACTTGTAATTAGCTTTTTGAAATGTAATTATCATTTCTCCCCTAGGATTTTGAAGACTAAGAGAAATGAGAAGAATGGCGAGATTAAGAGTATGTTTGGTTTAAATTTTGGAGTGTGCAATTTTGAAAATAAATCAATTCTAGACATTTTTTTATAAGTTTAAATTAAAATGACTTTTTTGAAAAATAATTTTTTATGACATGAGATTTTCATCTTTGTACAAGATAATACTAAAAATTACAACTTTATCCCCCCGAGTTGGTATGCATAACACATGTTTCGAACATCAAAATGGAGGGTATAAAAATCAAACAAATATGTGGGAAAGTGAATCTCGCAACATTTCAAATCAAACACTAATGACCCATTTGGTTCAAGAGAATAAGAGGTGGGAATGAGAAATGATATTCGATCACATATTTGGTACCAGTTTTTAACTTTGGGAATGAGAATATCCTATTCCAAGGCATTTTATAACCCCATCCATTGAGTTTTTTCATAACCACCAAAATAGATGAGTTTTCTCCATTTCCAATAATTTTTCTCTCTATTTTATATTTTATTTGTTTTTCTTCTTTATATATTGATAATGGTTAATATATTAAATTTCTATAAATATGTTTATATTAAATTATAATTGACATATATAATTAATTTTGTTAATAATAATGCTAATATAATAATTTATTCTATTATTATGAATTAATATGAAAAACCATAATCTTTTTTTAAAAAATGTGAATAACCATAATTATATTTACTTAAATCCCTTCTTATTGGTAATATATATTAACATGATAAATTATTTATTAAAATGATTAATTAGTCTTTAAAAATATTAATTAATTAACTAATAATAAAATAAGTTAATTTTTTTTTAATTAAACTATCTTGTACACTTGTACTTCTAGTTTTAATCTATAATCATAGTTATTTTTAAAAAAAATTAAAAGCATTGTTTGATGATTTAAAATTGATTAGGTTATATCAACTTCTTTTATATATATATATGGCTTATAATTCATATTAAACAATTAATTAATTAACTCTTTAATTAACAAAACTATAGGGAAAAAAAAGAAAATAGATATTTAAATTAGTTACCAATATTTTTTTTTAGTGAAAATTGATAATATAAATGTACAATATAAAAATTTAATTGATAATAAATATATTAAACTGGAGGGTGCGTGGGTAAATTTGGTTAAATTTTATTGGCTTAAAATTGATTTAGTAACTTAATGTAATAAAAACAAATTAACAAACAAAAAATAATTATTTAAATTAATTTTTATTAATTTTATACTTTATAATTATATAAAAAGGTATAACACATTCTCATTCCTATAGTCATCTTTCATTTTCAGACATCTTATTCCCAGATATCCTTTATTTTCAGACATCTACAAATTCTTATTCCAAACGACAAGATTTTATTATTTTCTAATTTTAGCACATAGACCCTTCTATTTAAAGTGATTTTCAACACCACCCTTGAGTTTATTTATTTTGAAAGTTAATTCTTTCGATATAGGTTTCTTTTTTCATATTTAAAAGTTTCAACAATGCAATAGCATTTTGAACTAGAAAATTATAATATAAAAAATTATGATCTTTTGATATTATGGGATATAATAGGGACAAAATTAATTTGGACGGAAATGTGTCAATTTTAATTCTAAACTTTTAATTTCATCAAATTACATCTCAAACTTAGATAAATATTCTAATCTAAATCCTAAAATTTAAAACATGTTATCAATTTTAACCATCTAATAACTTTTTACCCAAATACCATCATTTTTTTAAAAAAAATAAAAAAATCTTGTATTGTACGTTCATTGAGTTGTAAAAACATAGTAAAATTATTAAAATTCTAAGGAAAAACAACATTAGGAGAGCTTTTTGTTTGTTCAAACTTTATATTCAATAGTTAATTAGTGCATTGGTCAAACTTATTTATGTCCAAATGATTGAAATAAAGAATTTATGAAGATAGTTATACAATTTTCAATTAAAAAACTAATGAAAAAAATAGTAAAATGAATCGATGATTAAAATTACAACACTTATTTAAATTTAAGATTCAATTAAAATAAAATTCAAAGTTTAGAGTTGAAATCAATACAACCTGGTAGGTTAGGGTCAAAATTGATTTTCATTCCTAAGATAAAAACATGAGCAAATTTTTTTTCCTAAGGGTAATATGAAAAATTTAATGTGGTAAGGGATAGTTTTTGGTAATGTAATCATAGAAAAGGGGATATGTGAAAATTCTTCAAAATATTTGGGAAGTGTTATGTGGGCTTGGTGGATCTCAAAGGTCTGAATGGGCTTGGGCTTAAAAAGGAATATGCTTACGTTGGCCTTCTTTGACTAAAGGGCTTGTTTGGTAATTCAACTTCCTTCCCTAATATTTAATGCTTAATCAATACTAACTTATTTGAATTAAAAAAAAAAAAAAAAAAAAATGAAAATGGAGAAAAATGTGAAGCCAAAAACGTGGTCCTACAAAAATAAATAATTTGAAATTGAAATGTGATTAATTTCCTTCTTGTCCTTACGCTTCTCAAAGTATGGTGAAGCTTATTTCAAATTTTCTGACTTGCATCTGTGCTTATCAATGTCTTAATCGGTTAATATATATATATATAACAATAAATTTAGGTATGAATCTTTGATCATGAAAATATTTAGGTGTTTGGGATACGGCGAATTTTGTGAATTCTGAAAAGTTATGAAGTTCTAATGTCTATTGGTACAAGAAGTTAATAAAAATAAAATTGAATGTTTTTATTCATGAGACCCACGAACTTCTGGACCAAACAACTCTGAGATTTGAAATTTGGATTAACACATTAAAAAAGAATAAAAATCATGAGTATTTTTAATTTAGTGAAGATTTTTTTTTTTTTTTTTTTTTGTGTTTATTAATGACAAAAATAAATAAATTAAGAGGAATTCTTGATCTTTATTGTTTTTTTTTTTTTTTTTATTAATTTGATAATATTTTTTATAGGGAAATTCATTTTTATTTTAAGTTCAAAGTATAGTTTCAATTCGCTCGGGATTTTAATAAATAATTTATTCGATGGATAAAATTCTATATGCTCGATTTTGTAAGTAATCGAGTACGATCTCTATTTTAATATATTATTTTCCCCTCTGTTTGTCTATTTGATTCTGAAGAGTTGGATTTTTTTTTAAAAAATAATTAAAAAAAAAATATAATGCTAAAAATAGGGTTGGAAGGAAACTTTTCTACTAAGAATAGTTTTTGGAAAAAACTATTGACAAAATTGGGATAGTGAAATCGTGTACTGGGTAACGAGTTGCCATGTGGCAAACTCGTGTACCCGGTACAACGAGTATCGTTTAATCCAGTCAGCACACGTTGGCTGGCTGGTTGACCCAGTCAGATGCAACTCGTGGACCTGTCCACGATTTGCTTATCTTTTTCTTTTCTTTTTTTTTTTTTTTTTTTTAAAGTGTTGACTATTTTTTTTTAATTGTAGATGTACAACAATATTAAAACTTTAGGAATTGGTTCACAAATTCCTTCATTATTAAACTTAATTATATATTTAATCTATAATGAAAACATCTTGCACTCATATTAAAAAAAAAATGTCATGATATTAAAGAATATTTACAATTAGTTCTTTAATTTACAATTTGAAAATGAAAGTTTACATGAAATTTAAAAACAACCCCCTGGCCCTTACCCCTCATGGGATTGTCTTCATGTCTCTCTAAATTAGGTTCACCCTATTGTCGCTGTCGTTTACGACGAATACGTCTTCGATCGGTGTCAGCAACATTGAGTCATCTTGTTTGTTGAATAATACCTTCTACGTTGACCAATGTTTGTTGACACATTGAACCCAATTCTGGTAAGTTGTTCTGAATATTGTTGAACATCGCCGATAAAATTATTCTGTACAATAAAAAAAAAATATTAAACAATATTCATATCATATATATGGAAAATGTCTGATTTTAAATCTCTTACCATGTAGTAATAGTAAGCATCGTCAGGTGTGATAAATCGCCTTATGATCGAATTGTACCAGGAAAAGTAGTCGTCTGATACAGCTGACCCATTTGTTAATTCTCCCTGTGCACAACGATCATGTCGTCCATGAGTAGGATAAATATTCCAAATGAATTCGATGCCAGTCTTGGTCATGCTTACCTCTCAAATCGATCTGGTGTAGTGCTGGGAGTGTATAGGACTACGAATGTATCGTTTGTCCCAGATGGAACTGTCTCAACACACAATATGGATGATGCCACTCTACTATATGGAAGCATATAAGAGGGCTAACGGTCAACCAGATGTCTTCACCATCATGACAATAATCAAGTAAGGATGACAAAATCTGTTGTGTGTATGACGATAATAATAATAATAATAAGTATACATATAAAATGTTTTAAATATTCATTTATATATACATTTGCTATCTGATTGTGCATCAACATGTTGAATATTTTTCTGTACACAAGCAAACATATTTGTTGACTGTTCAGAGGCAGCTAATACACCACTCCATCTAAAATTAGAAAAAATACAATTAAGTTATATTCTTACATAAAATGGTAATGAAATAAATATAAAAATGAAATAATACCTGGCACTAAGTGGACGATGATCTGGGGCCTGTAGCTAGACTTGTGGTGCTATAATTGAAAATCGATCATAAGCCCATACTTTTATTAGTATCAGTGGCCCCGCTATTTCCAACGTTTGTGCATTGGAAACCCGATAAAGTTCTCTGTACAACCATGCAAGACATGCACCACCCTACGAGTACGTACCAACGTGCTCGAAATCAGACAATAGTAGGAGGAACATGAGATGCACTAGAGTATTTAACTTGTCAGCAAACAAAAATCCTCCAATAAGCTGCAGGATGTATGCTCGTGCATACCTACGTACACTGATGTCGTCGGCATCGGGAGGTAATTCTGGAAACTAGGATGCCAACCAGGGGATACTCAATCTTGATCCCTTCAGATCCTCTGGTAGAACGCCTAAGAGCTCTTTCACAAATATTCTTCAGTCATACTGTAGTGAACCTGTCAATGGTTACCCATCCACTCGTAACCCCAAATTGTAAGGCAACAATCGTTGCAGTGTAATCGTACATTCCCACAAGGCAGGTGAAATATGTGGATTTCTGGTCTCCAACGCTCACTAAGAGCAAGTTATAAAGGTGCCAATCAGCTGGATAAAAGCAATTTGTTCAACTCCAAGAAAACCTGCCTGCTTGAACATAGGGAACTAATGTGGGTAATCAAATGGGCAATTAGTATGTTGTGCAGTCGGCCTCCTTTCTCCGACAACTTAACACTAACAGTGGAAGAACTATGCTCATACTGTTTTTGAACAATGCATATTTTGTGTAGTAATACATTGTAGAAGAAGCGTCCAGGCTACATATCCTAAAGAAGTTCAAATTACATTACTATAATAAAATCCATGACATAAAGATACATAAAAAAGTACATAGAAAGATACAATTACATAAATACAATTTATTACATAACATTCTTAATAATACATAAAAATACAAGTACATAAAATATAAAATTACATGAAAAATATAAGTACATAAAGTATACAATTATATGAAAAATATAAATACATAAAATATACAATTACATGAAAAATATAAGTACATAAAGAATACAAGTAAAAAAAAAATGCACCTAATGACCTGAAGACGAAGCACCCAGTGTACGTTGTGGACAAGTGCATCTGTTATGTCCTTCTCTCTTGCAAATTGTACATCGCACTTTTTGGCTTGCCTCTCTCTAATCCATTTCATTATGAATGCGCGTACTTTTTAGCCGACCTTGTTCTCTTAGTAAGTCCGCATTTGGACGAACTTCTATAAATGATAATTTTGGCCAATAATCTAGGTGTTGAATTGGATGGAAGCACCTTCATAACAACGCTTGAAATTGGACAATTTGTAGCATTCATCAATAAGTGGTAGGTATGTCATACGCATGTAATTACAAACTGCAATTACATGAGAGCATGAAATCTTGAATGATTTCCATTTATTGCAAGAACACGTTCCTTCTTTCAAGCTCAAAACTTGGTTGTGTTGTTCTTTATAGGGAGAAATCATACTTATGCCAGTTTGTACTTCGAAAGTTTGACTTTCCCTGTCAATGGATGTCACCGTATGTGCAAATGCTCATTTTTCCCACTTCTTTTTTTTTAGGGCATATTCTGTATACATGTCCTCACAATCGAGTGCTTCACTGATTTCTTGTCTCCAGCATTCAAAATACAGTATTGTGTAATAGAATGTTAGCCTAACTAAAGAAGTAATTGATAACATTCTAGCACCTTTGAAAATACCGTTCATGCATTCAGTTGCATTGTTTGTCATCCACCCATAGTAGTATCTACCGTCGTGTGACTGAGTCCATTTTTCCAAGTCAATGTCTGAAAAATATTCAAGACATTCAGGGTACAATTGTTTCAATTCTTTCATGCACCGAATGAACTTACGCCTTTGGTGTTGATTTCCTACCTTAAACACCAAATTTTTTAGTTGCTTTGATTTGTATTTCATATTGAAATTACTGGCAACATGGTGAAGACAATATCGATGGTACGCTCTGGGTTCACTCCAACCAATTTCTTCATTATTAATTGCAGCAAGAATGCCCATGTCCTCTTTGGGTAACATATTCACGTAATGCCCACAAAAATCATGACCAACTGGACGAGTTTTCACCTTCGACGATAGCAAAAGCAAGGGGAAATATATGTTCGTTTGCATCAATAGATAAGGCTATCAATAATTTTTCCTTATACTTTCCATAGAGATGAGTTCCATCGATCTAGATTAATGGCCTACAATGGTTGAACCCTTCTCTTGCAGGACCAAAGGGCCAAAAAACTCATCCAAAAATAGTCGTACTTGGCATATCATAGACAAGGAAAAACCAATCTGTTCGTGTTCCTGGATTGTAATGAACAAGAGCACTCAACCAATACGAAGCTCCGAATATGATTTCTCCCAATCACCAAACACAGCAATCAACGCTTTTCTCTTGACTTGCTACACCCGTCCATAATTAACATTATAGCCATATTGTTTTTTAATGGCTTCTTGGAGTAGGACCACAGGTACTCCAGGATCAGCTCTAACCAAAATTTAAATTTCAATACTCATAAAATTTGAATCAAGTTGTGAATAATTCTGTGTCAATTTTGAAAACAAACATGAGCGTTCTCCTTGAAGTTTTGAGATTTCGAACATCCTATGAGTTTTACGCCGACATGCCCGTAACCTCCAAGCACAACCATCACTCCATGATTTACATTTAACATACCAAAGATCCTGATTTGATTCCACAACAACAATTTCGCAGTGTTCTGTCACACAATATTTTTTTATAGCAAGCTGTAAATCTTCTTTGGTATCAAACAACATTTCTTTTTGTATTAAACTACAGTTATCTACATCTATATTCATTTCTTCCAAAGTAGACCCTAGTTCACACATTGAATTTTTCATTTCCCAATCTATTTGGGTGAACATTTCCGACGGTACCAACTCAAGATCATGTTCCCCACTACTGCCGTTTCCAAATAATTCATAACTTCAACGTCAATGTCACTATCTCCATCATTTCCAAGTTCAAAATAACTAAATCTTCAGGTTGCATGGACATATTTATTATGATTTTTTCAACTGTTATAGTTGACAAAAAAAAAATATGTTAAAATGTCAACCCAACAAAATCCAATTTCTAAGTTCAACCTATAAGATCTAAATATTATACATTTAAATCAGTCTGAATCTAAGATTCATAAATTATATATTTAAATCAGCCCAAATCTAAGATTCATAAACTATATATTTAAATCAGCCCAAATCTAAGATCCATAAATTATACATTTAAATTAGCCCAAATAAAAACAAAATATTATATCCATGAATCATACAATTAATTCAATCCAAATGCAAACAAAGTAATATATCTATGAATCATACATTTAATTCAGCCCAAATACAAACAAAATAATATATATATGAACCAATCTTCATTTTTATAAACATATACATATATTTCTACATTCAACCCAACAAATACATAATCATCCAACGAATTAATCATAAAAAAAATAGCCAAACAAATAAACAAACATAATCAGAAAAATAGCCCAACAAAATTTAATTTCTAAGTTCATAAACTACGTTAGACAAAATCAGCCCAACAAATAGACAAATATATACATATATTTCTAGATTGAACCCAACAAATAAATCATGGATCCATAAAGTACACATTAAGTTCAGCCTAAATGAAAACAAAATGATATATATATGAAGATTATATATTGAAAAATAACTAGAGAAAGAATTTTACCACAGAAGCGTTCGGACGATTTTGGACGGACGAACAAATGGAGGATGATTTCGAACAATTTTGGACGGACGAGCAAATGAAGGCGTTTGGATGCACAAGACATAAGCAAAATGAGAAAGATTTCGGAATTTTGGATGGAGAAACGCAACAAAAGAAGGCAAAATAAGGCAGAAAGCTTAAGTGGGACGGAGAAGGCAGAAGGTCGGATGAGGAAGAAGAAGGGGTGCGACAGATTTAATGGAGAGGAAGTCGTGTACCGAGTACAGTACACAATCTGTCTCTTATACACATCTAGATGTGTATAAGAGACAGGCGCGTGCCAAATGGACAAGAACTCGTGTACCCGGTACACGATTAAGGTGTAATCATGTACCCGGTACACGATTTAAAAACCTATTTTTGGGAATACTTTCCCTCCAACCCTATTTTTGTCATTATATATTAAAAAATATTATTTAAAAAAAAATTCTAAGAGTTGAGCTCATTTTCTCGAGGTTGCATATTCAACTTTACACTTGTGGAATGTCTTATGTTGATTTTACACAGGCTTGGGCTTCATTGTAATTGAGGCCAGCCTATGAGCATGGACTTGTTTGGCCAAATCTGGACTTCAAGCCCAATTCTTTTGTTAGTCCAATTTTTATATATAGTAGAAAATACACTAACATTTAGAAAAATAACAAAAGATGGGATCCTTTTGAATTATAGCAAAACACATGAATGTCGCTTGAGTCTAATTTTCTGAAATCCTAAAATACTCTCGTCGTCATTTTTAATTACAGTATAATTAATTCGACATCTTTTTTAATAAGACTGTAATTAATTGCTCAATTGTATATCCCAGCAGACTTTCAACGTCAACTAACATCATCATTTCAAACGGATAATTTTCTATAAATCTTGTGATTTAATAGTTGTTTTGAATTTTCGAATCAGATTTAATAGTTGTTTTGAATTTTTGTATCTTGTACATCAACTAATTTTCAAAATCTTGTTTTGAAATTTAAAATATCATATTATATTAATTATCCTAACTGATATTTGTTATTTTTATTATACTTTCTATTAATCTTAGTCAAGATTCACAAGTTTTAAATTATTTTGAACGTTAGATTTATTATCCTTTTGTTTCAAACATAAAATATTATAATACAACACGTAGCCCTAGTTTTTTCATCCTCTGTATTGAACGCTTTCTTGTTATGGTTGTTCAACGATTAAGAGTTTTGTTCAATGATTGTGGGATGAAAATGGCCACTATTATGACTTCCGATTTATTGAAGTTTGTGTTGCTTTGAACACATCTTTTAACCATTTTGTCGATCTAATCCAATCTAAGGTTTTTCCAACTTCTGAATATATTATTTCTTAGTTAACAATATATCGAGATGGCTTAAGAAATCCTAATGTGATTAGGATCATGAAGACAAATATGTATTATGGTTGTTGTCCTTTGTTTCAGATTCATCCCATAATGATGTTTGTGTTGTAGTTAACCATGTTTCATTTTGTCAATCAAATTCTCCAATTACATTGTATATTGGTCTGATAACAATGAAATAAGTTCCTTGTCCAAAACCTCAAATAACACGTATGATTTCATTGACCTATTAGATTTGAATCTGTGTCGTAGACTTCATCACTGGGGAAAGTTCTATTTTTAACAATAAGGATGTATTAAAGAAAGCTATATACCTACTTACTATTAAACATAGTTTTGAACTTAGGACTACTCGCTCGAGTCAAATGTCTCTTGAACTTTTTGATGGAGTTGAAAATCAATACGCAGAAGCAGTTAAAGATCTAAACACTCTACTTACATTAATTTTAAAGAAAAAGCATGCAAGTTCAAGAGAAAACCAGAAATAGGGTTTTCGCAAACCTTTGTAGTTTCCACCAAATTGCTTGAATTCTCTACGTAAATCTTCACATTTTCTATAGTAGACCATCATCCAAGTGTTCTCTACTATTTTCAGGCCTTAAATTGAGTTGTGGAACTCAAATTTAGATGAATTTGGTATGATTTTAGGAGTTGGATAGAAGGAAAAACCAGAGAATTTTTTTCATTCAGATTTTCAGTTTGCATCGATCAATAATTGAGTTCAATAACTTCAATTTATAGTTGTTAATCATACAAATCAGATTAACCATGATAATGCCACTTCAAATTCCAATTAACTTGGTGGCATGAGGTGGATTACAAAGTGGAAAAATATGAGATTTTCCGACTTTGTATTATAATCCAATTTTTTATTCTTGCAATTGATTTAATTGAAAAAAACTTAATTTTAAAATCTGAATTTCAAATTCAATTTTAAATTAGATAAGTTTTATAATTTTAAATTCAAAATCCAATTAATCAATTTCACAATTTTGAATTAATACAAATTCAAGATTTAATATTACCAAATTAGATAATTAATGAAAATTTAATTAATTTATTTTAATATCAAATATTAAATTAATATAACACCTCATCAAATATTTTAATCATATTTAAATATTGTTAACTCTTAATAACCGTTATGTTTAATTCGATAATTAAACATTAATTATATCAAACATAATGATCCAAACCCTAAACCAAGTTTGAATATTCCAAATTCTCTCAACACGCTATTCTAAGGTTTAATCATTTTATGAGCTAGTAGAGGGATCTAATGGACCTACAAATCATGAGCTCAAACGATTTGAGATTTAATTAGCTAAACTCTTTAAACCAAATTAATCACTTTTCGTTAACTACGAAGACACACCACTATAGCTCAATAGTTGCACTCTCCTCACTGTAGATATATTTTTGTCCTGATTTAACATAATCAGTAAGTCGATCATTCACAGGTCATTCGTATTTACAGATAGGTCAAAATTACCGTTTTACCCCTAGAATACATCTTTCTCCTTAAGTCTCCATTGATCCTCTATAGAACAATTGGTTTATGGTCCAACCAATAAACTGAGTCCCTCTCTGCCACGAGAGGGCAGGGCTCTTTTGTTCAAGACCAGGAGTCAGTACTTATGGGAACAATCTATCTGTTGATCCTAAGATGGGTAGGAGTGAATTCTATCTTGCAGGACTATGTCCTCAACTATCTATGCGGTCTTACCCCTAAAATGGGAGGCTTATTGAGCGGTGATGTTGAACCACTCTCACGTATACAAATTAAAGGATAATCCCGAATAAGCAGGCTTTCAAGTTAGCTCAGGATTAAGATCGAGTTACCTTAGGTTATCGAATTGAAATATTCAGTTTTAACAGTAAACTATCGTTATAAAGAAAAGTGACTATTTCATGGTCTGTCTTATGCAAACGTCTTTTGCGTAGGATGCCTCCACTTACATGTCTTCACACGAATGACTTTGGGATCACATCATTTATATCAATATACAAAGTTGGTCGCATCCATAATGTCTTCAGAATAAGATACCCAACCTAATCTGTATACTTATAGACCTTTTTCACTATATACTAAAACTTGATCATTCATTTATGTCTCTACATAAAGTTTAAATATTCATATTACAGCCATGGGTTAGTTTATTGAATTTATGAATGAATGCAATTCAATAACACCTTTATTGAAAGAAGTATCAATCATACCTTTATTGTGAATATAATTTGTTTAATGTTTACAAACTGCGAGTTTTTTGACATTCTCAACACTTTGTTGCAAAGACACTTTTTGTAGTTGGTATCTTAGGTTGTCTGATTATAGAAAAAAAAGTGGTTTATGGATTGTTCGTAAGTTTAGCGATGTTCATAAATTCTCTATTGATATTATTAAGGATGCTCATAGTCAGGCGACTTCGTGGATAGTATATGAGTGTATGAAGTCTTTTTTTAAATATGAATTGCATGACCTCATGTCGTCCATGTGATGTCATAAGTTTCATGAAAAATAACATGGGGTTAATGTGAATTATGATAAATCTTGGAGAGGTCATTGATAACTTTTAAAAAGAGTTATAATTCCTAGCTTAACACGAGTTCATTAGTAGATTTTTAATGTTAACTACCCTATTTTGTAGGTATCGGGCAATCAAGAGGTAAAACCGAGCATTTGGATCCAAATGAGGTTAATATGAAGAAATTTAGAGGTAATTTGAGCATTTAAACTTCAAAGGAGATGAAATGATCATACTGCCCCTGTTAGGAGTGTCGCAATGCTGAAACAAGCCTAAGCTCAACGCCAAAAGGTAGTAGTTCTTGATTTAGGGTAAGGCTGCAATGTTGTCCCTAGCATTGCAACACTACGACCTTTGATGGAATCCCCAGGTATCTGTGCACGCGCCTCTTGCCTAACCAAACGTTACAACAGTGTCGTATCCCTCGCCCAATACTCGAGGCCATCTACATGCATAACAATGTTGCAACGCTGTCTTTAGCATTGCAACGCTCCAATAGACTTCTATATATACTCTCTTTGATTTTAGGTCAATTTTTCTACAAAATCTAATGGAGGTCGAGGAGTGGCTGCTGATTCTTCCTCTTCTTTTATCTTTTTTGTATCTTTAGGTTGGATTTTTATTTTCGTTCGGATTGAAAATGATGGATTGGATCTTCCTCTAAGATATGTCTATGGATTGCTCGAGGTAACGATTTTCTATCTAGTTTTTGAAGTTTTAATTCTTTGTTAATTTCTTGAGAATTCTGTATTCTTGAATGAATGGCATGTTGAATTTGTGTCTTCTTGAATCCAATTTAATTTCCATATTCATGATTTTGAGGTTGACTGTTCATGCATAATCATGCATGGCTAATCGATGTTTAGTTATGTCACGTTCTTACCTGAATGTCTAGCTAAAATCAATTAAGTAGCATTAGTTAATTATGCATTTGATGGCTATTTTTAGGATGCATGAATTGGTAGGTTCGAAGATAAAATTGATTAATTGAATATGGCTTTCCTAACAATTAATTGACACAATAGAATCCTTGAACATAATGCATGTGTTTCTAATTCTATATGGACGCTACGAACCTAATAGGATTTAGAAACATATAGATTAGTTGGGTTATAGCCTTTCTGACTTAATTGATGCTTAGGACGCTCCCTAGGTTCGATCTTTGTTAGTTGTTTGCCTTTATAGAGGCTAGTTAGATTGCATCAAGTGAGTTGTTGTGCATCCATGAATCAGTTGCATGTTTAAGTTACAGAAGTCAAGGATAGAAATTGCATTGAATAGGTCTAGAAACTAGTTACATCAATCCTAATTTCCATTTATCCTTTGAAATTTAGTTTCTTGCGTGTTTTCACTTGATCCAAAATCAAAATCCCCCGTTTTTACTGCTTTGCACTATAAAACTTAGCTTAAGAGAAGATTAAATCATGACCTCTCTGTGGATCGACCCCGTACTTGCCGCTTATACTTCTTGTTAGTATAAGAAGTAGGTTTTGGTGATTTTTAAATATTTTTATTTTGATTTAGAGTCAAATTAATGGCATTGATTTTTGAAACTGAACAAAATGACGTCGTTACTGGGGAAGCCAAGCCATTTAATCTCTTTCTTAGTTAAATTTGACTTGTAAACTTTAAAAATCTCAAAAATAATTTTCTTTTTCTTGTGTCCACTTATTTTATCATGACAGATGATATGAACATTTACTATGTGCTTTGTGCGAAGCAAGCGGCTCAACGTAGAGAACAAGAGGTAAAAGAATTTAATGAGCTTAAAAATCAAATATTTGAACTAACCTCTCTTGTTCAAGTTTTGGCTACGAGCTTGAGACATGCCGAATATGTTCGTTTCAAGGTCATCCATCCAAAGCATGTCTTCATCTTTCGCGTGGTCCTGAGCGCGATTATTATCCCCCTTCGAAGATGCCTAGCCAAACTCTGTTATTGATGCATGCCTTTTCCTCCAATTAAGATATTTCTTTAGAAGAATTAGTTAAGGATCTTTCTAACAAATCTTGTGAGATTATGTAGGAGTCCTCCTTTAGTCATTTAGAATTTTCTTGTTTCCACCAGGATAGCTTTCATTCCAGATCTGAAGCTAGAACTGAATTTCAGAATCTGAGTGACCTCATTGCTCAGATTATTGAATCGGTTGGGAGACTTGAAGAGTCTTAGATGGAACCATTTTCTGATCATACCGAACTGAGAAATGAAGTGGCTAGCATCAATCGAGATGTGTATAAGAGACAGGTCTTAGATGGAACCATTTTCTGATCATACCGAACTGAGAAATGAAGTGGCTAGCATCAATCGTCAAGTTGAGCAGCTGGTTCCTCAGAGCACCAGTCAAGGTAAGACTTTGGGTTCTATAATGTGTGAACTTGCTAATAGTTCATCTCAGAATATGCAGGATTCTATTGAGTCTCACCTAAAGTCTTAAGACCCCATGCTTGTTGAGGTTGGTCCTATTCCTCAACTTGCAAATTCCATGCTTACACTGGAGAACTATCCAGAGCTTTCCATTGTTCATACCACTGAGGCTGAGTTTATGGAGGAATTTTATCCTTTTGACAATGATGAAGAAGATGTTTATCTCATGCCATGTCCAGAACAAGTTACTGAGGTTAAGTATGTGCCCGTGCCTCATTTTGAAGAGTCTTAGATATAAAAGTTAAATGCTTCTAGGCCTCGATCTGTTCTTTCGCCTGTCATTTCTTACATTTTTTAATATTGCTCATTTTTTCTTAGTGAGTCAGTTGAGTCATTGAGTCGAAGCCTTTATTTTAAGAAGAGTCAGTCTTTGAGTCTTTTATTTTATTTCCTTTTTCTTTTATAAATTAAAAAAAAAATTACAAATTTGACCTACCTGGTTCTTTTAAAAAGATGGTAACCCTTATAGCTTTACTGGACTATATTGACTCATCTAAGAAGGGACCAGAGAAATAGAAGAATTTCTTTGTACCTTGACAAGGGACAAGTCACGTCGAGCAATTAACGTTCAAAATTTGTGTTTCCTAGAGGCAGTCAAGTGATAAATTTTATTTGCTTTCTTTTCTTCCTTTTCTTAATTTTCTTTTTGTTTTTATTTTTTAGGTTCCTCTTCTTGATCCTAAAAAAGAAAGAAGATCAAATTGAAAAGAGCAGTAACCCAACCATCACCCCGTGCACGATAACATTTTCAAGGGAGTTTTCTGTTCTCTTATTTTATTTTTCATAGAGCTCTATTTAAGGAACATTGGGGACAATGTATCTATTTAAGTTGGGGGTGGGGTATCCGTTGGGTAGTTTTGATATGATCTGGAGTGTTGAACACTGTGCCTGAATAATATTTCTCGTTTGATATGTATGCTTGAATGTTTGTCTGCTTTGTTGTTTAGTTGTTATGATGATAGTTTATGATGCACTCTTACTGTGATAAAATTTGCATGAAATAATGTCAAGAGAGCATGATCATGATTTTTAGCCCAATTTGTTTTTAAAAAAATTGTCTCTCATACATCTTTAAGTCATTGTTCTTGCAGAATTAAAGTCTTGCGTTATTTGGTTCATATTTCTGTTGTCACCCCGAAAGGTCCACCTTTGACTTAGGAGTAACCTTATTTGTTTTAGAGAAAAACTAGACAAAATGGATAAAAAAAGGCCTAGTGTGTGACTAAAAATATAGATAAGAAAGCAAATTAGTTGCTTGGGAAATTTAAAAAGAAAAAAAATGAGACAAAAGCTAGCTTGCTTGCAAAAAAAAAGTGTGTATGCTTGCATGGATCGAGGTGAAAAAAACTACCTTCGTCGTGTCTAGCTAGGGCCCTACGAGAAAAGAGTGGATAGGTTTTCAGTAGTGGAGCGTGCAAGCTAGCCCACTAGGTAAAACAAATTCCAATTAAGATTTGTGTGTGTGAGTATAAGCACCTTTGTCTTAGTGCTGCCTTTTTTTTTTTTCAAGTTTGATATGTCCAAGGTCAATAACCGAGCTAGAGTAGGGAAAAACGGATTGAGGCCTTTTTTTTTTCAAGTTTGGTTGTATAAGCTTAACTAGCAAGGCTCTAGGCTCACTCATGCATGAATAAATTTAGAATCATTCTTAAAAATATGCTTCATTGATTAATTGTAATTGAATTTCATAATTGCTTGCAAATTTCATCCTTTTTCACTATTGAGACTAGAGTAACAACTAGGAGTAATTTTAGAGGAGACATTATATTTTTTAATAAAATTTTGTTTGAATATGTGTTTCTACCTTGCCCAAGACGAGCAAGAATTAAGTTGGGGGTGTTTGATAGCTCTAAAAAAAGCTATAATTCCTAGCTTAAATCGAGCTCGTTAGTAGATTTTTAATGTTAATTAACCTATTTTGTAGGTATCAAGAAACTAAGAGGTAGAACCGAGCGTTTGGAGCAAACGAGGTTAATTTGAAGCAATTTGGAGATAATTTGAGCATTCGGAATTCAAAGAAAATTAAGTGACCTAACTGCCCCTGTTAAGAGCGTTGCAACGCTGAAACAAGCCTAAGCTCAACGCTGAAAGGCAGTAGCTGTAGATACTAGGTAGCGTTGCAATGCTACGAATTTTGACAGAATCCCTAGAAGTCTGCATGCGCTTCTCTTGTGCAACCAAGCATCACAGCAGCATCGCATACCTCGCCCAATGCTCGAGGCCATTCGTGTAATAGCGTTGCAATGCTATCCATAGCATTGTATCACTCCAATAGACTTCTATATGTAATCTCCTCGATTTTAGGTCAATTTTTATGCAAAATCTAATAGAGGCCGAGGAATGTCTGCTAGTTCTTCCCCTTCCTTTATTTTTTTTTTTTTGTATCTTTAGGTTAGGTTTTTATTTTCTTTTGGATTGTAAATTATGGATTGGATCTTCCTCTTCGATTTATCTAATGGATTATGTTCGTTGCTATCGTGATTCGCTCTACGAGTATATTGTATAAACTAAATTGGAAGAATAAGTTCTAAGTGTAAGTGATGCGTTTATGCTTTGATGCGTTTAAGTAAATGTAACGCATTGGGGCGTCAGATATATGCAACAAAACGCACACAACTCCATCTAATGATGTTCAAGTTTTCCTAAACCAAACCCAAGTATAAATCTAATTTAGGTTCCTGGTAAGTCTAGGGTTGAACTCAGGGATTTAGTTAACCAAACACAGACCTTGCGTTGTATCTACTGTAGAGGTTTTCCTAAATAAATGTGAGAAATGGGTTATTTACACTAAATTTTTGTGCTTGTGCAAGAGATGCAAAAGAGTTGAGTAGTTAGTGATGGATCATGTGAGAATGGAGTTTAATATAAGTGGACGCGTCGGTCTAAGATGAATGTACACAAACCAGGATGTGTTATGGATGAGATGGAGTGATTTGCTTATCTTTTGTTCATGCATTAGACTTCATTCAACATTTCTCAATGCGAATAACATAAAAAACCTATCTCTGGGATGCAAGCGTCTAACACAGAATGCAATAGACACCAATAAATCTATCTCTAACTGTACTAGGCGTCCTACTTGATGCAGCTTAGTTATTCTTTCGAACAATCTAAGTTAAAGATGTTTTTTTTTACCAATTTGTCAAGTTGGCTTGCGCGTTGGAATGAAGTTTGGCATAAAGTATTAATGCGTTCAACATAAACAAGAAATAAACAATAGCAAGTATGATGGATCAAATATATGAATTTTATAAAGAAACAGAGAGTCTTTATAAAAGCAATATTTAATCAAATGAAATGAAAGCGATAAATGAGATGAAGGAAACTGAGTCAAGCCAAAGAATACAATCACTTGAATAGGAATTGGATGAAATGTCTTTCTCAAGAGTAGCTTCCTCTGCTCCCTGACCAGTGGTGGTGGTTTTCAACCCTTCTGATCGTCTGAAACCATAGCACAGCTTCTAAGAACTAAAACTATGACTACAATATACAGAGAGTAAGGATCTTGATAATTTTCGAACTTCTTGACTCTAGAGGGACTTCATCTATTTATAGGCGTTGGTCACGCCCACTTGGTAAATGGGCAGCATTAAAGTCCATGCCCTGGTCAGTATTAAAGTCCATGCCCTGATTAGTCGCCTGACTCTTCGAAGCTTTTCAGACGCCGCCTGCTGCGTGGAAGCTTTTCAGACGCCGCCTGCTGCATGGAAGCTTTTCAGATGCCGCCTGCTGCAGGTGACCATACTTGCAAGTGGTGATGTGACACAATCAGCATGGAGCAATGAATCTTCTCTGCGTTGAACTCTCTCCGATGCATGGCCCATGCATTAGAGCTTTTCCTGCGGCACTTGTCTAATGCGTTAGCGTTAATTCTTGCATTGAAATCCTGTAATACAATGCGTTAGTGCTGCGATATTTAGTAATAAAACTTCTTTTGCATGAGTTTGTTAATGTTTGAATAAATCCATGCGTTTCTTCTAAAAATGAGGAGAATTTATCATTAAAAACCTTAGTTGTTCCAGTTTAAGAGCAAAAATAACTTGTATTTCTACAAGTTATCACCACCCCCAAATTTGAACAATGCTTGTTCTCAAGCATTCCAAAACAATTCTTTGTTATCTCCTTTTTCTTAAGTGTGCAGAGTTCGCCTCTCATCATATTCAGCCATAAGCTTGAGATAAGAGTTTGGAAAATATAACTCAGATTGACTCTTTTCTAAAAAGACTAATGTTTAGTTTCAGGTGCAATAGGCCTTTTATCACAACTCCTTTCATTTCTCAAAACATTCCCATTTTTTTTTCTAAACTAGCAATGCGTTAGATGCTCTTTTTTTTTCTTTTTTCTTTTTTCTTTTTTTTTTTAAATAAATGTCGGATAAAAAGAAAAAAAAGTCATGAACTCACTTACCCATGCGTTGTTTCAGGTATCCCACTTTCGTTTTGGCTTGCCCCCACGGGTGTCATGTGAGCATCCAACTACGGGTGAGAGCCCTTCACAATTAAACTCATATCTAATATTCATGCGTTTCAAGATATAATTTCTTCAGACTAGATAGATGAGTTATATGGGACGCGTTGGTCTAGGAGACTTAACTACATTTTGGCTTGCCCCCATGGGTGTCATGCGAGCATCCAACTACGACTAAGTGCCTGTTTCAACTAAAATCATGCCATTTTAAGGTTTTTCTTTTGAAGTAATGATAGAGGAGTTTCGTTTAACATTTTTCTTATTTTGTTCCCTTTTATTTGTGATGTACTCGTTTGATGCGTCTTGACTCGGATTTCCCTCATCCCCAAATTTGGAGATGAGCTATACTCATCCCAAATTTGGAGACGAGCTAAATTCTCATTGCTAAAAGAGAAACAAAATTTCAAAAAGCAGGTTAAACATAACCTTTTTAGAGAAGTTCAAGCCTTGTTGATTTTCCTAATGCCTACTCTATACTTATAGATTTCATACAGTTGATATCATTGAGGTCAGGAAAAGCACAAGACTTAGAAAATATCTAAAGAACAAAAATCAAGTATGCCAAGGTCAAACGCAAGGAACAAAATGATAGGAATTTTCTCATTCATTTTCATAAATTCACATGAAGTAAACAAACAAGTAAAGCAGATACAAAAGAATTAAATCAAAATACAAAAATAATCGAACACCCTAAAACTCTATTGTGCTGGCGCGTCATCTCTGCATTCTTCCTCAGGGTCTTCATCCATAAAACGTAGGGTGTTTCTAAGATGGGCAGGCATGAAGGTAGAGCAAACATTCCAACCAAGACCTGATTGATGTATTGCGTTGTGTAAACAAATTGATCTTACATCTGTCTTGTTTGCTGCCTTAGCTAATCCCTTAAAACCTGATTCTGTTGCTGAAGACCTTCGATAGACACAGCCAGTAGTCTGAGTTGATCACTGATAAAAGTTTTCAACTCTTCCAATTTTGCGCTACGTTGAGGTGGTGTTGGTTCTTCATTTCTTCCAACTGAGTCTTCAAAATTTGCTGCGTTGCTTGACCCTAGCCCAGTTGGTTCAAAAATTATTGGAGGAGGCACAAAGTGGGAATTGGACTTGGTGGGGGTGAAGGAAGGGAACAAGGGATTTCCTGATCTATATAAGTTGGTTCTTGATGCGTTTGATCAGGACGACCTTCTGGCGGGGCCAATGGTGAGTCATGGAAAGTAAGATTGAGGGTTGGTTGTGCTTCTTCTGCCGGAAGTTCAAGCTCAGCTTCATGTTCTTCGTGCTCTAAAGCTTCATTGCTATGTTCAAAATCTGGACGCGTCTTCTTTTGGGGGCCCGTTTGGATGATCGAGGCTTGGTTACCACGAAGTAGATGCCTCGCTAACTTTATGTCTATCAAACCATCGATATCTTCATAATCATTCCCCAGAGGGATGCCCTCGCGTTTGCATAGTGCACATATCAACCATGGAAAGTAGAGTTGCCCTCGTGGCTTAGTCTTGATGGCCTTGATCTGATCTCTTATAATTCTTCCAATGTCCAAAGGGATGCACTACATGACACAATAGGTAGCCAGGACGCGTTCCTTTGATAATGTATCATCATACATTGTAGGCATGATGCTCCGTTTGATCAAGTAATACCACAAATTCGCGTCTGGAGTTAAATTCCTGGAAGCTAACATTTTTGCCCCGTTTCTCGATGTTTGCCATTTGCTTCCATGTTTGGCTATCATCCTTAACGCATCTTCTAATTGGCTTAGCGTTGCCTGCTCTAAGATGCGATTTTCTTCAGCGTCCGGATTACTGTCAATGTTGAACACTTTGTTTATCTTGTCAGCTGAGAAGCGCACTAACACCCCATCAACAAAAGTTGTGTTCTTCTCCATATCAAACTCACTGTTGTAGAACATGCAGACGAGGTTGGTCCAAATACGGGTGTGCCCAACGCAGAATTGATTCCACCCCAATGCGTTTATTGTTTCTGTTATGTATATTGGCAGAGGGTGGCGCTCGGGAAAGAAGCCCTTTTCTACGAGTATGTCACTAAATTGACACCTTCTTCCCGAGGTCTTTTTAGGTAATGCGTTGGTTACCTTGCGTTTTCCTACCGCGTGCTCAAACTCTTTGGCTTCCATTGCCATCTCTCTTAGTTCATTCTCCAATTCCCTTTGGAGAGTCTTCTTCCTTCGCCCTTGCATTACGGGCTGATAGTCTTCCAATTCCTGCTCTAGTGCGTCATGCCTTGAGCTATTTCCATGCATTGCATCCTCAGGGCCGAATGCAGATTGCTCATCTTCTTCTTCCTCCATATTAACCTTCTTTTCCTTATTACTCTTTTTGATTTTAAGGGC
>NC_052359.1:60815402-60834888 GCF_009727055.1 Benincasa hispida
CAACTTTTAAAGAAAAACAAACAAGTTTCCAACTCTGGCCGTTTACTTTGAATGTGTTGGTGCCATCTTCTCGCGTTATTTCCACGGCTCCATATGGAAAGATTGTTTTAATGATAAAGGGTCCTGACCACCTGGATTTTAGTTTTCCTAGAAACAAACGCAGATGTGGATTGAACAATAGAACATTTTGGTCAACAATAAGTTCTTTCTTACTGATGCGTTGGTCATGCCAACGCTTTATCTTTTCTTTGTACAGCTTGTTGTTCTCGTACGCGTTCAATCACCACTCCTCGAGCTTATTGAGCTGAAGTTTGCGTTGAGCACCAAGTTCATGTTTAGCTTTTTAACTGCCCAAAACGCCTTGTGCTTTAACTCTAAAGGTAAGTGACAAGCTTTTCCATATACAAGAGAGTATGGAGACATACCTATAGGAGTTTTGTAAGCAGTTCTGTAGGCCCAGAGTGCTTCATCCAGCCTCTAGCCCAAACCTTCCACATTGCATTGACGACTTTCTCCAAGATAGACTTGATTTCTCGATTTGATACTTCTGCTTGACCGTTTGTTTGTGGGTGGTAGGCAGTGGCGATCTTGTACCTGACATTATATTTTGCAAGTAATTTGGAAATGATGTGATTAATGAAGTGCATACCTTCGTCGCTTATCAGGGCTCTTGGTGTTCCATAGCGTGTAAAGATGTTCCTGGTAAGAAACTTAGATACAATAGACGCATCATTCCTAGCACAGGCTACTACTTCTACCCACTTAGATACATAATCTACTACAAGCAGGATGTACTGTTGGCCACAGGATAGGGGAAAAGGTCCCATAAAATCTATGCCCCAAACATCAAACAACTCAACTTCGAGAATATTGTTCAAGGGCGTTGCGTCCCTTGAAGAAATATTCCCGGTGCATTGACAGGGGTCACATTTTCAATCAAACTCCCTCGCATCTTTAAAGAGGGTGGGCCAAAAGTATCCGCTTTGAAGGACCTTCACTGCGGTTCTTTGCCCACTGAAATTCCCTCCGTAAGGAAAGTCATGACACTCAGCTAAGATGCGTTGTGTCTCCTCCTCCGGAACGCATCGACGCATTATGGAGTCAGGGCCTTGTTTATATAGAAACGGTTCATCCCAAAAATAAAACTTGCTGTCATGAATTAACAGCTTCTTTTGCTGAGAGTTGAAGTTCCTAGGGAATTGCTTGGTGGTTAAATAATTGACTATGTCCACATACCAAGGTTCTTTCCTTCAACTCTAAACAGGCTTTCTTCAGGAAATACGTCTTTGATTCCACCTTCTTAGGCTTTCATTTCTTGATTCTCTAGACTGGACAAGTGGTCAGCCACTTGATTTTTTGTTCCCTTTCTATCCTAGATATCAATATCAAACTCCTGTAGTAGCAGCACCCATCTTATCAATCTTGGCTTCGTGTCTTTTTTGCTCATCAGAAATTTTATGGCTGAGTGGTTGGTGTATATGGTGGCTGACGCACCAACTAAGTAAGATTGAAACTTTTCAATGCCAAACACTATAGCCAACATTTCTTTTTCAGTAGTGGTGTAGTGTTCCTGAGGGTCATTTAATGTTTTGGACGCGTAGGAGATGGGATGTATCAAATTACCCTTTTTCTGCCCTAACATTGTTCCTACTGCCACATCACTCGCGTCGCACATGAGAATAAAGCGTTGTGTCCAGTTCGGCGCTATCAGTACTGGAGTTGTCATTAACGCATACTTCAAGGTTTCAAACGCGTCAGTGCAGTCTTCATTAAAGTCATAGGGCCGGTTCGCCTCTAGTAATGTGCTCAGAGGTCGNAACGCATACTTCAAGGTTTCAAACGCGTCAGTGCAGTCTTCATTAAAGTCATAGGGCCGGTTCGCCTCTAGTAATGTGCTCAGAGGTCGCGCAATCTGAGAAAATCCTCTAACGAACCGTCTATAAAAGTCAGCATGCCCTAGAAAACTTCGTAAAGTTTTAACATTTGATGGTGGTGGAAGTTTTTCTATGAGATCTATTTTGGCTTCATCTACTTCCAAGCCAACCTTAGATACTTTGTGACCTAAGACAACTCCTTCAGTCACCATGAAGTGACATTTCTCCCAATTCAGCACCAAGTTTATTTCCTCGCATTGAGCGAGGACGACCTCCAAATTATCTAGGCATGACTGGAATGAGTCTCCAAAGACTGAAAAGTCGTCCATGAAGACTTCAACGGTCTTTTCTAGGAAGTAAGATAAGATAGTCATTATACATCTTTGAAATGTCCCAGGTGCGTTACACAGCCCAAAGGGCATGCGTCTGAATGTAAATGTTTCAAAGGGACAAGCAAACATAGTCTTCTCCTGATCTTCTGGATCAATCAAAATCTGGTTGTAACCAGACTATCCATCGAGAAAGCAATAAGATTCTTTGCCCGCAAGTCTGTCAAGCATTTAATCGATGAAAGGAAGAGAGAAGTGGTCTTTCTTAGTTGCTGCGTTGAGCTTCCTTTAATCCATATAGATCGCCAGCCCGTGACAGTCCTCGAGGGTATGAGTTCATTATTGCTGTTGACTATCACGGTCGTTCCCCCTTCTTGGGAACGCATTGGACTGGACTTACCCAACTACTTTCGGATATAGGATAAATAACTCCCACGTCCAATCATTTTAAAATTTCTTTCTTGACCACTTCTTTCATTATGGGGTTCAGCCTTCTTTGAGGCTCAATTGGCCCCAACTTCCCTTCTTCCAGCCTAATCTTATGCATGCAATAGGATGGACTAATGCCACGGATATCCGCAAGCGTCCAGCCTATTGTACGCTTGTGGTTTTTCAACATCTACAAGAGAGATTGCTCATTAGGCTCTGTAAGGTTTGCGGAAATGATCACAGGTAAAGTGTTGTTGGTTCCAAGGAATGCATATTTCAAGTGTCCAGGTAACTGTTTCAACTCAAGTTCTGGTGGTTCTTCAAGTGAAGGACGCATTGGTTTTGTCCGTCGTTCACTCAGACTTGGCGGCTCTGATTCTTCCAGGCTTTCCTCCAATGCGAGGACCTCACATACATGAGTCTCTTCTTCAGGCAACTCAATACTGTTGAGTTGACAATCTTCACTATCTGGGAACTTTAATGCATTGAGCACATTAAACTTCACCTCTTCATTGTCCACGTGCATAGTTAATTCGCCTTTATGCACGTCAATTAAAACTTTCTCAGTAGCTAAGAAGGGGCGTCCAAGGATAATTGGTACCTCCAGAACGTCTGCTGAGAATATGAAATTGTCAACCTTCACCAGAACGTCTTCAATTTTCCCTTTTGGGTACTTAATTGTTCTGTCAGTGAACTGAAGAGTAACAGAAGTAGGTTGTGCTTCGCCAATCCCCAATTTCTTAAAAATTGAAAGTGGCATGAGATTAATGTTGGCTTCTAGATCGCACAATGCATGACCCACATCCAATCCTCCTATCGAACAAGGAACTGTGAAGCTCCCAGTGTCCTTCTGCTTCTTTAGTAGACTGTTGCTTACTAACGCGTTACACTCCTGCGTTAGCGCTATTACTTCCTTCTCACTGACTCTTCTCTTCTTCGTCAAAATGTCCTTAAAAAATTTGACATATGTTGGCATCTGCTCCAAAGCCTCTATAAGTGGAATATTGATATGCAGCTGCTTCAGGAGCTCAAGAAAGCGCTTGAATTGCTGTTCATCATTCTTCTTCATCAGACGCCTAGGGAATGGTGCGTTCAAAGTCACCTCAAGTTTTCCTGCGTTAGATGTACTAGGTTCTGAATGGCTTGTAGTCTCGGGCGTTCTTTCTTCCTGATCCATTAAACATGTGATGCGTTCTTTCAAAGGACTGTTACTTCTTTGATTCATTCTTCTTTCTTCAAGAGCTCTTCCACTTCGCAACGTCACCGCGTGACATTGCTCCTTTTCATTATTATTCCTAGGTGTTTCAATATTGCTAGGTAGAACTCCAGGCTGCCTGTTTTTCAACTCGCTCGCTATCTACCCTACCTGAATTTCCAGGTTTCTGATAGATGACACCTGGCTTTTCAGCAATGCGTCATTTTGGGCTATGTATTCCTTCAATAGGTTCTCAAGCGGAGATCCTGAGCTCGACGCCTGTCCTCCTTTATTAAAGGGTTGTTGATGTTGCTGATGGTTTGTTGAAATACAGGCGGCAGTCCATTCCTTTGCTGATGGTTCGCCCTTAGGTGGTGCTCTTGATGATTTCCTTCTATCCAAGAAAAATTCGGATGGTTTCTCCATCCAGGATTATATGTATTAGAGAATGGGTTGTTTTTGATAAAACATACTGACTGAGGGTTTTATGGACATTGAGCATAGGAGTGAGGATCTCCACATCCGACACATCTAACCATGGGCTGCCCAAACGCCTCTATCTGATTCACCTTCTGCTGATTTGATGCGTTTCCCAACATTATGTTCTGCAGAAGGCTAGCCATCGTAGCCACTTGAGCAGAAAGTGTGGCAATTGCATTGGAATCGATAGAATTAACACTCAGAGATCTCTTCTTCCTGTCAGCTCTTCCATCATACAAATCATCCACCCATTCCATATTGTGTTTACCAATGCGGTCTAGTATCTCTTTAGCCTAAGTGTAAGATTTGTCCATAAGTCCACCAGCTGCTGCTGCGTGCCATCTGCGATGCTCTATTCAGTCCTCCATAAAACGTCTCCATTTGGATAGTTAGAGGTAGTCCATGGTTCGAGAAATTATTGACCAAGCCCTTAAAACGCTCCCATGCAGCGCTTAAGGTCTCAGCATCTTCTTGTTCAAAGTTCATAATCTCTCGATGCTTCCTCGCGTTGGTGGTAGGTGAGAAGTATTTTTGCATAAATTTTTCTACCAACTTCTCCCAGGTGGTGATTTCACAAGGCTCCAGTGAGCTCACCCATTGTTTTGCCTCATCACGCAAAGAATAGGGAAACAAGGATAGCCTGATCGCCTCTTGGGTGATTCTAGGAATCATAAATGAATTACATGTTTCTAGGAAACGCTTTATATGGGCGTGAGGATCTTCACCATGACCACCTCCAAATTGTCCAACAGACTGGAGCATTTGGAGCATAACAGATAACATCTCGAACCTGATTCCATCCGGCGTTGGGTATATGATTCTTGGAGAGAAATCGTATAGTACAGGGGACACGTACTCCCTTATGGGACGCATGCTGCTATTTGCCATCAGGATTGGATTCTGTACAGCATGAGCTAGTTGCTGATTTGCTTGTTCTTCTGCCATTGCTTGTTACCTGTTCTGTTGTCTGAGAAATTGCTACCTCAACCTCCAACGATGGTTAGATTGGTTTCTATGCCGGAAGGTCCTTTCAATCTCGGGGTCGTATCTGAGTTCAAGAGTTCTCTCCCTGCTCATAAACGTTCACAAGCTTAGGCTTAACTTGTAATACTCCATCGACCGAAGTGTTCCTACAACAGATACAAATGAAATTTCTGGTTAGTTTTGTTTCTGAATCCCCAGCAACGGCGCCAAAAACTTGTTCGTTGCTAACGTGATTCGCTCTAGGAGTGTATTGTATAAACTAAATTGGAAGAATAAGTTCTAAGTGTAAGTAATGCGTTTATGCTTTGATGCGTTTAAGTAAATGTAATGCGTTGGAGTGTCAGATATATGCAACAGAATGCACACAACTCCTTCTAATGACGTTCAAGTTTTCCTAAACTAGACCCAATTATAAATCTAATTTAGGTTCCTAGTAAGTCCAGGGTCGAACTCAGGGATTCAGTTAACCAAACGCAGACCTTGCGTTGTATCTACTGTAGGGGTTTTCCTAAATAAATGTGAGAAATGTATTATTTACACTAAATTGTTGTGCCTGTGCAAGAAATGCAAAAGAGTTGAGTAGTTAGTGATGGATCATCTGAGAATGGAGTTTAATGTAAGTGGACGCGTCGGTCTAAGATGAATGTACACAAACCAGGATGTGATGTGGATGAGATGAAGTGATTTGCTTATCTTTTATTCATGCGTTAGACTTCATTCAACATTTCTCAATGCGAATAACATACAAAACCTATCTCTAGGATGTATGCATCTAACATAGAATGCAATAGACACCAGTAAGTCTATCTCTAGCTGTACTAGGCGTCCTACTTGATGCAGCTTAGTTATTCTTTCGAACAATCTAAGTTAAAGATGCTTTTTATCAATTTGTCAAGTTGGCTTGAGCATTGGAATGAAGTTTGGCATAAAGTATTAATGCGTTCAACATAAGCAAGAAATAAACAATGGCAAGTATGATGGATCAAATATATGAATTTTATAAAGAAACAGAGAGTCTTTACAAAAGCAATATTTAATCAAATGAAATGAAAGCGATAAATGAGATGAAGGAAACTGAGTCAAGCCAAAGAATACAATCTCTTGTATTTTTTTGGCTCAATCTCCTTGTATACAATCATTTGAATAGGAATTGGATGAAGTGTCTTTCTCAAGAGTAGCTTTCTTCGCTCCCTGACCGGTGGTGGTGGTTTTCAACCCTTCTGATCGTCTGAAACCACAGCACGGCTTCTAAGAACTAAAACTATGACTACAATATACAGAGAGTAAGGATCTTGATAATTTTCGAACTTCTAGACTCTGGAGGGGCTTCATCTATTTATAGGTGTTAGTCACGTCTACTTGGTGAATGGGCAACATTAAAGTGCATGCCCTAGTCAGCATTAAAGTCCATGCCCTGATTAGCCGCCTGACTCTCGGAAGCTTTTCAAATGCCGCCTGCTGCGTGGAAGCTTTTCATACGCCACCTACTGTAGATGCCCATACTTGCAAGTGGTGATGTGACACAATCAGCCTGGAGCAATGAATCTTCTCTGCGTTGAACTCCCTTCGATGCATGGCCCATGCGTTAGAGCTTTTCCTGCGGCACTTTTCTAATGCGTTAGCGTTAATCCTTGCATTGAAATCCTGCAATATAATGCGTTAGTGCCGCGATATTTAGTAATAAAACTTCTTTTGCATGAGTTTGCTAATGTTTGAATAAATCCATGTGTTTCTTCTAAAAATGAGGAGAATATATCATTAAAAACCTTAGTTGTTCCAACTTAAGAGCAAAAATAACTTGTATTTCTATAAGTTACCAAATTGCTTGAGGTAACGATTTTCTATCTAGTTTTTGAAGTTTTAATTCTTTGCTAATTGCTTGAGAATTCTATATTCGAATGAATGAAATGCTGAATTTATGTCTTCTTTGAATCTGATTTAATTTCTATATGCATGATTGTGAGGTTGACTGTTCACACATAATTGTGCATGGCTAATCGATTTTTAGTTATGTCATGTTCTTACCTGAATGTCTAGCTAAAATCAATTAAGTAGTGTTAGTTAATTGTGCATTTGATGGCTATTTCTAGGATGCATGAATAGCTAGGTTCGAAGATAAAATTGATTAATTGAATATGACTTTCGTGACAACTAATCGATACGATAGAATCCTTGAAGATAATGCATTTGTTTCTAATTCTATATGGTCACTATCGAACCCAATAGGATTTAGAAAACATGTAGATTAGTTAGGGTATGGCCTTTTCGACCTTAATTGATGCTTAAGACGCTCCCTAGGTTCGATCTTTGCTAGTCGTCCGCCTTTGTAGAGACTAGTTAGATTGCATCAAGCGAGTTGTTGTGAATGCATGAATGAGTTGCATGTTTAAGTTATAGAAGTCGAGGATAGAAATTGTATTGAATAGCTCTAGAAACTAGATAGATCAATCCTAGTTTGCATTTATCCTTTACAATTTAATTTCTTGCATGTTTTCACTTTATCCAAAACCAAAACCCCCGGTTTTGACTACTTTCCACAATTAAGTTTAGCTTAAGAGAAGACTAAATCATGGCTTCTCTGTGGATTGACCCTGTACTTGCTGCTTATGCTACTTGTTAGTATAAGGAGTAGGTTTTGGTGATTTATAATTATTTTTGTTTTGATTTGGAGTCGAATTAATGACAACGATTTTTGAAAGCAAACAACCGTTAAGCTTGCATTAAATTCAATTCGGGGTACTTTAAAGTCATCATAAAGACTTCATCGATATTTTAATTATGTCCATGCTCTTCTGTTCTTTTCATTTGTTCCAATACCAGGTTCATTTTTTCCATCAATTCGACCATTTGTTGCCTCAGGGAGCCTTGGTTCTACATCACAACCTGTTGATTTTCATTGATTGTTTGATTCATCATCTCTTGATGTTTCTCCATCCTCTCTAGCCACTATGTAATATGTTCGGTGTCTATTGATTTGTGTAGTCTTCTATTAATTGTGAGGTCCACTACATGCATTTTTGGTTTTTGCTTTTGAAGTTCCAATTCAATTTCTTGAATTACTTTGTTCTCTTCTTTCAGGAATGGCTCAAACCATGGCATTTTCATTTCTTTTGATGTGACTGAGAGTGGGCAAATTTTTAGCTTGAAAACATAATGAAGAGACAAAAATTGTTAGTAAACATTTTATTACTTAGATTATTGTGCAATGCGTATGGAATTCAATGTTACCTCGAGTGAATCGAAAACCTTCTTCTTCAAGTCCTTCCATTTTGGTTGGCTATCAGTAGTCCAATTTATTATTCTTGGAAGATTCATATTAACTCTCCTTGCAAAGAAGTTTTATCCAATACTGAGGGTAGGTATGACTTCGTATGCCCATGCTAGGATTGGGAATACAAACCCTCCTAATGTTAGTCTTGTAGCACACTTGGCAAATATGGTATCATGCATCACGACAACTAGAAGGTCAAAGACCAACCTACCCCAAGGATAATTTCTAAAAACCTCCTCATCATCCACCATCAAGATATGGTTTATGTCTACATGTACGATATCCTATTTTGGCATAAGAAAATTCTCCAGGAAATATAGTTAGGCCATGTTTATTTGGTCACTCTCAAATACACCCTTGCTAACCTTTAAGCTTATGTTGACATACTTTCTCATAACTATTTTCTCTCCCTCAAAATACAAATCTCTAATATGATCGTCCCCTTTAATTTTTTCCTTATCTATGTTAGGCAAAGGTCCACGATTTAGGCCTATAATTAGAGCAAAGTCTCTAAGGCCAAATTTTAACACCCTTCCTCCTATTAAAAAGGTTAATTGTGAGGAACGTCTAGGCTTGCATTGTCTCTAAATTAAGTGCATCAACAGTTGAGAAGACTGATTTGTTATAGAGAATTCAAGGAAGTGACCAAACGAAGTTTCATTGAACTTTTCTAGAAGGGGTTCTACAAGTCTCTCCTTGAGTACCTTAATTGCCTCTGATTTTCCTTGTAGGTTTATTTGTAGGGGTTCATCCCGCTTTGATTTTGGCATTAAATACTATGCATCCTAAAAAAATCCATAATAAACACATATGTTATAAAATCATAATGTTATTATATTCTATTAGAGGTTTGATTAATATACCATTCAATAGTATATTGGTTTTATTACAGGAATGTGCTAATCTGACAGATTAATTTAGGTGTAATTATATTGTTCTCATCATAAAATATACAACAATACCATATTATCCTTACTCACATTTCATCATAGCTAGTCATAATAAAACATAACTTAAATTTATATGCATCCAGCTAGTCACGTTACACCATATTTGCAGTTTATATTCGGTATCCAACATCAATTAACAAAATTATTGTTATAATAAAAATTATTGTATGTAGTACAAACCTCACTACTTTCTTTGACTGTAATAACTTTTTAAACTTTCCTTTTTCATTCTCCTTCTTAACTATTGCCTTCAAGGATTAACATTCTATTAGAATTTTATATACATCAAACTATTTTATAAATTCACTTGAGAAACATTAACTTTTTTTATTTGTTTTCTTCAATAGGTGAGTCTTCTGGATGTGATGTTATTTCTTCTTAGCTATTTTATGGCCCATCTCCTCACTGCTATCGTTTTCAACATATTCTTCTGTATCTCCCTGATTTTTTGTTTCCTCTGTAGTCTTGTCCCTTGTTATTTTCATGTTATAATGATTCAATTTAAACATAATTATGGCCTAATTTTACTATTTTATACTTTTTTCTCTTCCATATCTTCTTCATATTTGTTAGTATCACTTAATCTTGTCTTTCTTTTACCCTTTGTTGGCATTTTTACAATCTGTAAGACAGTGTAAACATAATTTAAAGGCGTCTATTTAACAATTATTATATGAAGAAACTATTGGGTTTTATGCCCTTAAAATTCATAGATAGTAAATGTAACATTTGACTCATCATTAATAAAGTGTAATTGATGTTTATTTCAATAAATTGTTATTGTTTTATCTTGCCTAAATAACCCTAATCCAATAAACTAACATCCTAGGCTGTTATATGAGTCTTGAACTGTATTTGGAGACATATGGGATCAGTGTTCAAGATACAACCAAAGGGGTCTATACTATATGAATAAGGTTAAGTACCTTATCCTAGTGATACTATGGATACAACCCACTTTATATTTGATACAAATATAATGATCAAATGCATTCATGTAAGGGACATGCAAGTGGAGGTATCTATGCAATGAGTTTGCATAAGACCGAACCATGAAATAGTAACCACTAGATATAACTCCGTGGACTAGTTAGATTTCTATTTCACTAGGATGACCTAGGTAATATAGTCTTAATCCTGAGTGAGTTATGGACTTCTGTTCATGAGGGATTGTCCTTTAATTTGTATGGTGAGAGTGGCCAATTTTTCGACTCAATAAGTCTATCATTTTGGGGATAAGACCGAGTGGGGAGCTGGGAACATAATTTCACAAGATGGAATTCATTCATTCTTGACTTGTTAGGGTAAGTAGATGAGTGTTCCCTTAAGTGGTATCTTTGGGACTTGAACAAAGGGCCCTACCCTCTCACTGGTCTAAGAGGGGTTTCTGTTTGATGATTGGACCACAAACATGATGTTCATTAGAGGAGCATTGATACTTAAAGATGTAGAGGCAACCTAGGGGTAAAACGTTAATTTGACTCAGCTGGTGTTACGAACACTCGTGAAGGACTAACTTGCTATTATTGGTCAATATTCATAGACACAAAAATATATATACAATGAGAATCGTACAACTGTGGGTCTATAGTGGAGTGTACCCACAGTTAACGAATATTGATTAACTTGATCAATGAATTTAGCCAATTAATCTCATATCAAAGCTTCTGATCTGTAGGTCCATTAGGTTCAACTGGTAGCTCATGAAGGATATTGAGGTAAGTAAAGTAATTTGAAATATTCAAATTTACTAAGTGAAATAATATAATGTATGGTGATACATTATAATATAAAGTATATATTTTAATTAAACTTTATAATATAATTTTTTTTAATTTGATTAAAAAATTAATTTAATGGGAGAATTAAATATTTGAAGGAGTTCAAATATTAAATTTAATATGAATAAAATCCATATTAAAATTATAAGTTAAAATTAATGCGCATTAGATGACAATAAAACTATAGGTAATACGAGAGAAAAATAATTGAATGTGATTCAATTATAAGGTAAATTAAATATATAATATTTAATTTAATAATTAATTAATTGGAGAATTAATTAATTATTTGATTAAATTAAATTAATTGAATTAAAACTATAGTTATGAGAGAGGGATGTATTAGAATATGATTCTAATGCACATTTAATTAAATATGAGATATTTAATTATTATTAATTAATTTGATTAATTAATATTTATTTGATTTATTTTAATAAATTAAAATTTGATTTAATTTATTTTTGTAAGATTAAATAAATTAAATTTGATTTAATTTATTAATTAAATAAATAATGAATTTAATAAATTGGTTATAACAAACTCTGGACGTGGGGAGTAATATGGAAGTGGGAGATAGATCTTCTCCCTAACTTCCTCCTCTCAGTTCTGTATCACAGAATTAGTTTTTTATCTCTCTGTTTTTTGGTATTCTGAGATTTTTCTCAGAAGAAAATTCCGTACAAGGATCCCACCTCCTTCTACCTCATTAGTCCAAGGAGGATATTGGTCAAATCTTTTTGGTGGTCTTCACTTATTTTATAGCAAAGGATTCAAGATCGTAGATCCAAGAAGTTAGTGAAGCCCTCTAGAGTCATCAACGAAAGTAAGGGTTTCTAGATGTTAATTTGTTATTAAAATCTGAATATGGTCTAAAATTTTTTCCACTGCGCTTGGGATGTCAGTCGAGGAGTCATCTCAGAATTTTAATTAACAAATTAAAATTTGTGTTTTTTTACTTAAAGTGAGATCTACATTAGGAATGTTGGGGTTTTGTTGTGAACTAATTTCGTTAATTGCCTTAGAATTGATTTTTTTTCTTATATGATTCATTTATGTAAGGGCCCCTGCATTTTGGGCATTTAAATTGTAAATTTAGTCTTTTGTAAGTTTGAGTCTACATTAGGTCATTTTTTGATGAAGAATGGTGAAAATTGAGACCAAATTTGGCAAAAAAGGGCGGAAAAAAGAGGTACAGAAGCTGGAATTCAAAAAAAGCAGCAGATGTCGCGTGACACATAAGATGTTGATGTCAGCCCTAGTTCAACAGTATGGTCGGTTTGACAGTGGTCCGGTTCGACATCTGGTGTGCGGTTCGTTGACTGGTTTGACTGGTTTGTTGACTAGGCTAGTGATTTTGACCGATTCGAGCGATTTTTTATCGGTTCGAGCAATTTTGGTCCAGTTCAAGACTTTTCAAGATAAAATTTGTAAAATTAATGTAATTTTATTCTTTAATTTATCCTAGGGGCCAAATAACTGGTTCATATGCTTTTTAAATGCTTTTTGGATGTCATTTAGATATAATCCCAACTTAGGTTAAGCATGCTCATGCATTTTTATATATTATAATGGTTATAATGTATGGGATAATGCATGATTATTTAGTTTCATAATTTATTCAATATAATGGTTATGTTAATTTGATGAAATTAATAAAACATGAAGCATGTAATTACATAGGTTAAATATAAACATTATATTTAATGCAACGTGTAGAGCATGTTGTATGATTTTAATGTTTAGCTTAATATAAGGAGTTATGTTAATTAAATATGAAAATCAAGATGCTTTGAACATGACACATCCATAGTAATAATATAATTGTTATATTATATGCATGCAGTGCATTTTTTATGGTTTAATTATTTAATTAATTAGAATATGATTGTTAATTAAATTAAAACATAGAGAGCATGATTACAAAGCTAATCATTAAAATTTGAAAATGTTTTTAAAACTAATTATTAGAAACTGTCAATTTATAATCAAGAATTGCATGTAAACATAGGATCATAAGATAAATTAATTAATTTTAAATTGTTTAAAATTAATTAGACTAAAGATCATTTTAATTCTAGTAGGATTAGAATTATTTATTACTTAGTTTTAAAATAGTTTTAATGAACTAAGTAGGAAAAACATTACTATGATTGTAAGAGAACTTTACCGGTTAGGTTCTATCTAGCTAGAGGTATTTAAGTTGATGAAACACCTCCTGCCTGGGAACTGACCTGGGTCCTGAGTTAAATTAATCATAGTTCAATATTAGCATGCAATGTCACTAGGTTAATTAAAAGGGTTTGATTCACCTAGAAAATAGTGTAAAGAACTTTTTATAGGAGTTATAATAAGCATAAAATTAAAGAGATTGACTTAGTTGTATTTATCTAAGTTAAATAACCCTAAAATACAGTAGCACACTTTAGTGGGAGGAAAAGTACAAAATGAGATATTCATATCAAGTTTTTCTCTTATGTCCCTGTATGTTCACAATGTGAGATCTATGCTCAGTTTCGTGTTGTCTTGGGCGCAGTTTCCCTTCGAAAGTGTTTACCGGGTCAATAACAAGGTGAATGGGGAAAGTGTCTATAGTAAGTGGGAGGGGCACACATGTCAACATATCCTTCAGCCTCTACCCTTAGGTCACACCGTGAGATTCTCATGATCCGCCTGCGTGTTGTCTTTGAGCAACTATCCCTTTAGAGGGCCTGATCATAAGATTCAGAACACGGTGAACTCCTGAAAAGGATAGGGTCACTTAGGTTAATTACCAAAAGTTGTCTTTCCTAATGGTAGCCTGTTGGTGCATACCTCTAGGATCTAAAAGTGGGAGGGTTACATTTATGGAGATGAGTTAAGAGTTAGTGAATCCTTGACCGAACAACGGAAGCTAATGTTTATAGGAATATGAGTTATTCTGGTATTAGAATTAACTGACAGCTGTTTCATTTCAGAGGAGGAGTGGCTGATCAACGTTCGATGGTTGTTGCTTTAAACCCTTGATGCATTGTTGCAAAAACTAAATAAATAGTTTATTAGCATTCTACGACTGCTTGTTTTTGTTAAATTGATTAAACAAATTACAATTGTTTGCTTGTGTGATCGGTTAAGGCAAAGATAACTAATACGATCAATGTTTGTTTTTTATTTTCAGCAATGTCTTCCTTAATAATTGCAATGCTTAAAAATGAAAACTTACCAGTGGCAGTTACTCTATGTGGAAGTCCAACTTGAATATGATTCTTATTGTAGACAATCTACGGTTCATCTTATCAGAGGATTGTCCTTCAGCCCCTGCTCGTAATGCATCCCAGGCTACGAAGGATGCTTATGACTAGTGAATAAAAGCCAACGAAAAGGCCTGCATCTACATCTTGGTGTGCTTATCTAAAGTTCTATCCAAAAAGCATGATATCACACCCCGCCTCAGACCACCCTTTGAGCCTAGGAAAAGCCATGACTGTAGTAGTTATCAACCCTTTGGTTGACACTTACTGCCAAATAACTCTTGCAAAAATAACTCTGATACCAATGTACAAATTTAACAAATCAACTGATTAAGTAGACCCATTTTATTTTACAACAACGTAACGTTTATACAACTCCAAGACTTAACTACAAAATTTACAACAACAACTGTAAAACCCTCCGGAAGTGTAACTGTGGCACGTGGCAGACCTTGACCTTAGTAGCACCTTGGAATTCCTCACATTTCGCTACCTGGAAAGCATGAGCTATAAAGCCCAGTGAGTGACCAGAAAACTGATTTTTATCAAAAGAACTACCCCACACTTGGGTACTTTTTCTCAGATACCTTCTCAAATGTCCTTCGGTATCGAGTTTCAAGTAAAACTAGTCATAAAATGACTTTCTTTAATAAAACTTAGAAAACATGTCTTTATCTGAAATATCTTTCTTTAGCACATGGTTTCTTAAAACATTTTAAATATTTTATTCACTCACCTTGATCGTTTAGAACCTTTCTCTCTAGAAGTTCCTTTGTCACCTCGGGCTCCCTTTTGAACCCTAAAATCTAGATTCAACTTAAAGATCAGATTACTCATAGTTCCAAATCTTATTTTAAGATACTTCTTTCTGAAAAAATGTTCTAAAATGTCTCAGAAAGCTTACCATAAAATATTAGCTCATAACTCCTTGTGGTTTGGCCGGAATCATCAAAACATTAAGACTGGCCCAGGCCCAACAGCTTGACCCTTTTGTCTTTTCCTCGTTCTCCAGCCCGATTCCTTGGAGTTTTTCCTCCGACAGCCTTACCCTAAAAACTAGACTTTCAGATATTTCAGGTGGCTTTTAAATCACTCCAAATGCACGAGTAAATTGGGAGAACTCTTCATCCCAAGTTGATGCTGCTTTCCAGACTTCACTGTCCAATGCGTCCTCTTTGAAATTCTATGACCAACGCATGGATTTTGGCTTCAACACAAGGCTTGCTCAACTCTCCCACTCTTTTTACTGTATTTTTGAATTGTGATCTAAAAATGAAGTCATTTGGCCCTATTTATAGGCATCCAAACCTTCTCCAAAGTCAACACCACCTACTTGGCTGCATGTCCAAGTGTTTCCTCCTCACACCAACAACGTAATTCTTTGATCAACGCAATCTAAGTGTCCTTCTCCTATGTAGCCAATGCATGAGCTTCCAATCTGATGCAACCACCTCAAATTCTTAAGGCTTAAGGCTTCCTTCTAAGAAGACACATGGTTTGGTGACATTTTCTAGGTGATCTCATCCTTTATATGTGTCCAACTCTTGGATGTTCAACGCATAGTCCATACTCAATGCATAGCCTATAATTAATGCATAGCAAGCCAATTCACTACCATCGCAATCCAACTTAGCCATCGCAAGAGCTAGCCATCACCAAAGCATAGGATGACCGTTCATCATCGACGCATGGCTCACTAGGTATCGCCGCAAGGCATGCTTGGCATGGGCGCATGGTGCTTGGCATAGGCGTTAACCGCTTGATGCATGGGCATGTGGCTTAGGTGCTGGCCACCAATGCCATGCCAATGCCTCACTTCCATTTTCCTTCCTTCACCAATGCATCCAACGCATCCATCATCCAACGCATCCAATGCATCCATCATCCAACGCATCCAAAGCATTCTAATGCGTTGGTCTAACCTCCAAGGCATGCGTCACTCCTACTTCAACTTCTCCCTTGGTCTAAATAATCTCTCCAAGTTCTTATGGCCAACGCATAACAATGCCTAGTCCAACACTTAGTCAATTTTTCATCAATTTAAGCTTAACTCAAAACTACTCAAGGAAAATCTATTCAACACCTAGAAAATTTCCTTCACTTCAACATAGGATTTAACTTTTACTTAGTTAATTTTCTTAATCACCTGCTTAAGTAAGGAATAATGGAAATCCGAGTTTCACACATGTGGTCATGGAAATTGTGAGGGAGATTATGGAATCTCTCCCGGAGATGTTTGGACAACCGTCCTATCAGCTCATGTTGAGGTTGATGCCCTAAATCCCGTAGGGTCCCATAGTTTGTAATGTACAAACATTTTATTTATATAATATAATATGTAATGTTTATTTCAAAATTAGTTGCATTAACCACAAACCAATAAACTAACATCCAAGGTTATCTTGTAGCTTAAACATGTATGTAGAGACATATGGGTAGATCATGTTTAAGTGATTACCTAAAGGGTATGTAGTAGATGGATAAGGGTAGATATCTTATCCTGGTGACACTACGAGTATGACCCATTTTGTAGATGTTAGAATTGTTGTAAAGTGCTATAAATGATTTGATTCTGATCATTCATGTGGAGACATGTGAGCGGGAATATTCTATACAAAGAAGTTTGTATAAGGTCGGACCACAAAATGTTTAGCCTCATTATATAACGCCATTCATAATAGAGACTTACATTTCACCAGGATGACCATAGGCAACATTACCTGAATCTTTAGTGAGTTGTGAACTTCTGCCTATGAAGGTGGTTCTTTGATTAGATGAGTGAGAGTGGCCAGATCGCCGACTCAACAAGCCTACCATTTTAGGGATTCTTCTGATTGGAGAGTTGAGAACACAGTTACACAAGAAGAAATTCACGTACCATTGGAGCTTTAAGCTACAAGTCCACGAGGTCCCTTGGGTAGCTCAACGGGAATTAATGAGAATCAGTTTTTGGATTAATTTGAATTGTTCAAATTAACTAAGAGAATTAATTATATATGATATAATTAATATAATATATTTGATACATTATAATATTAAGTTGTGAAACCCGGATTTCCATTATTCCTTACTTAAGCATGTGGTTAAGGAAATTAACTAAGTAAAAGTTAAATCCTATGTTAAAGCGAAGGAAAATTTCTAGGTGTTGAATAGATTTTCCTTAAGTAGTTTTGAGTTAAGCTTAAACTGATGAAAATTTGACTAAGTGTTGGACTAGGCATTGCCATGCGTTGGCCATAAGATCTTGGAGAGATTATTTGGGCCAAGGGAGAAGTTGAAGTGGGAGTGACGCATGCCTTGGAGGTTAGACCAACGCATTAGGCTGGATGGATGCGTTGGATGATGGATGCGTTGGATGTGTTGGATGTGTTGGATGATGGATGCGTTGGATGCATTGGTGAAGGAAGAAAATGGAAGAATGCATTGAAGGGTGGCAGGCGGTTAAAGGATGGCAGCTGAGGATGAGGCATTAGGATGGCACAAGGGCTGGAGGGTGTCATGTGTCACAATCGCTATTTCGGAAGCTTCTCTTAGCGATTGTGCGACACTTTTTCCCGCTCACGAACAAGTCAGCCAACTCGAATACGGACTGCCGGTGGCACATCGAGTGCCTCTCGTAACCTCCACCCCTGTTTTAGGGAAAACGGTTTTAGAAAACGGGTTTGGAGAAAAGGTTTTCGTAAGAAGTTTTTGTGAGTGTGAATAAAGAAAGAAAGATTGTAGTAGGCTAGAAAGCAATAAGCAGCGTCTCGTGAGCATTGTGAGGCAATCGGGACGGAAGATTCACTTTAGGACATTTTGGACAAAATTCTTTCAAAAATATTTGGGGTTCGAAACTGAAACATCTCCTCTACGTATCATCCCCAAACTGACGGCCGACGAAACACTCAATAGTATGCTCGAGGAATATCTGCGTCCACTTTATCGACAGCCTAGGCAGAAGACCACTCGGGCTCCCACCGTTATACGACTGTGCTCAGTTTCAGCTTCAATAGCCCCGCACGCACGTTTCCGCGCCCGACGGAAAAACGCTCTCGAAGTGGTGTGCGGTAGACACGCACTGCCACACTTGGTTAGACCACCCTTATGCAGCAAAAGTCCTTAGGCACATAACTTCACTCAAAGAGTGGTGCAAAACCTCTGAGATAGCTCGCACCTACCTAGAAAGAGCATCAAGAACGGATGAAGAAGTGGGCTGATAAGAAGCGGAGGGCCCTCGAGTTTCAACGCTGAGACAGGTCCTGATTAAGCTACGACGGGAATAATTTCGTTTTGAGGCCAGCCAGAACCAACGGCTAGTAAGGAAATATGAAGGGTCCAGTGGAGGTAATTTGAGAAAAGTCGGGAGAACCTTATATAAGCGTTTAGTTACCCTCATGGATGAAGATTCACCTGTCATCCATGTGAGTATCTTGAAGCCCTATCATCCCGATCCCGAGGATGAACAATGGAAACATGCTAAGGCGCCCACCGGTCACGATGAAGAATCCACTGAGAAAAAAGTTGCACAAATCCTGAATAAACGTATGCGCCATATTGGAAACCCAGACAGAGAACTGACAGAGTTCTTAGTGAAATGGAAGAATCTCCCCGACCCGAAGAGATCAGTTGGGAGTGGGCCAAAAGATTTGAAGAATGCAGCTCCAGCCAATCGCAGATTTGAACAAGGTCGGTTGACGGGGACGTAACCAATTAAGTGGGGAGAATGTCACGGTCATGCTTGTCCAGGGCCTGTTGCCCATGGCCGCATGCCCGATCCAACCCCCTTCTAGCATACTTTCATATCATGTGTTGTATAGCTTAGTTAGCTTGCTTTCTTTACAATTTCATTGTAAGCTGACCACTCGCCCTTTGCATATGCAAAGTGCCCAATTGGCTTTTGTTCAGAATGACTATATGGATATAAAACTAATCACACTTCCCACATTACCCGAGTAAGTACTCTATAAAGTATGTTGTGTTG
>NC_052359.1:60835211-61055114 GCF_009727055.1 Benincasa hispida
TCCCACCTTGGGCAAATGGGTGATGAAGTCGAGAGACACGCTCTCTCATGGTCTAGAGGGCACAGGTAGGGGTTCCAGCAGACCCGCTAATTTTGCCCTTTCGACTTTGTCTTGTTGGCAGACAAGGCAAGTCTTGGTAAATTGCATGACATCGTCTAGAAGGCTTGTCCAGTAGTAGCCTTGTTTCAGGAGGTCATAAGTCCTCTGCCAACCATTATGTCCTGCCCACGGTGTGTCGTGACACTCCTTCATCAGTGACCTTCGTAACTCCCCGGATCTGGGGATGTAGAGGCGATTGTCCTTGGTGTATAGTAGATCGTCTTCCACCCAAAACTGGCGTGTCTTCCCCTCTTTGGCCAACAGTATGATGGCCTGCGCCGCTGTGTCGTTTGTCAAGTGAGTTTTGACAGTTTTTCATACTGTTGCACTCAACGTACTTGCTTGTAGGCAGGCGAACATGCACAGGGCCGTATATTCACTCTTTTGGCTAAGAGCATCGGCCGCTTGGTTACTTTTCCCCGGTCTATGTTCGAATTGGAAGTCGAACTCCGCTAGACACTCCTGCCACCGTGCCTGTTTCGATGACAACTTCGGTTGGTTGAAGAAGTGGCAAATGGAGTTATTGTCGGTCTTGACTACGAACTTGGCCCCTGAGAGATACTGTCTCCAGGCCTTCAAGCAGTGAACTACTGCTAACATCTCTTTCTCGGAGTTTTCGTCGAGCCAAGATCTCGACATTTTCAGGGAAGAACTGCAAGCGAAGTTCTTGTTTCAATCTATCTCAAGTATCAATAGTGCATCGTCCTTCCTGTATGTCTGTAAATCGTGATCTCCACCATATTTTTGCATCTTCAGCCAGATGCATCGTTGCTAGTGTGACTTTCGACTCTTCAATCACTGTGTTCGTCGCCTTGAAGTATTGCTCAATATCGAAGATAAAGTTTTCCAGGGCTTTTGCTTCCCACACCCCACAGGGTTTCGGTTCTGGGATTTTTATTCTGCTTACTGCCATTGCTCCCCCAGATGGGGCTTGGTTCCCTACCTCTCAGATGGTGAGATTCACCCTTGCGCTCACATCCGCTATCTCGGCTCTGACGACGTCAAGGCCGATCGAAAGTCTTCAGACAAATCGATTACCATCTGAAGTATTGCTTTTTGGAGCCGTCCAGCTCTTCGACGCGCTCCTCTATGTGGGCAACAGAGCCCGATGAGCTATCGCCACGTTCAAAGCTGCCAGACCGTGCTGTTTTGGTCTCAAGGGTCTCTACCCTCATCATCAATTCTCTGATGGGTAATCCGTCTAGGCGGCTCACTACCGCATCATATTCCATCAGCTTTCTCAGCAACTTTTTGTAGTCGAGTCTCTAGGAAACGGATATTATCTGGGACCTCTCTCAGGTAGAGCATTTGCTCTTCCATCTCTACCAACCTTCCACATGGGACTTGTTAGGTTCTTCGTCACCGACATGATCACTGATTTTTCCCTCTGTGAGCCGACTTGGCTCTGATACCAACTGTCACAATCGCTATTTTGAAAGCTTCTCTTAGTGATTGTGTGCACTTGTTCCCGCTCACGAACAAATCAGCCAACTCGAATACGGACTGTCGGGGCACACCGAGTGCCTCTCGCAACCTCCACCCCTGTTTTAGGGAAAACGGTTTTAGAAAACGGGTTTGGAGAAAAGTTTTCGTAAGAAGTTTTGTGAGTGTGAATAAAGAAAGAGAGATTGTAGTAGGTTAGAAAGCAATAAGCAACAACAACAGCTTTATAGAGTACTACTCCGGGTATGGGGAAGTGATGATTAGTCTTATCCCCATATAGTGCATTCTGAACAAAAAGCCAAATGGCACCCTTGCATATGCAAAAGGACGAGTGGTCACTTATAATGAAAATGTAATGAAGCAAGCTAACTAAGCTAATACAACAACATGATTGAAAGTATGCTAGAATGGGGTTGGATCGAGCATGCGGCCATAGGCAATAGGCCCTGGACAAGTATGACTGTGACACCATGCGTCGAGCAGGCTCGACCAAACTTCCTAGCCGTACGTCGAAGCAAGCCAAGCTGCCGTGCCAAGTGATGCATTGATGCCTATGTAGCAAGCACCCTATTGAACGGCCATGCCCATGCAGCCAAGCACCCCCATGCGTCGGTGGCCAACACCTAAGCCATACGCCCATGCATCGAGCAGCTAGCGCCTATGCGAAGCGCCATACACCCATGCCGAGCAAGTCGTGTGGTGATACCTAGTAATCCATGTGTCGAGGATGAGCGGCCATCCTATGTGTTGGTGATGGCTGGCTCTTGCGACGGCTAAGTTGGATTGCGATGGCTAAGTTGGGTTGCTAGGCCTTGAGTAGTGTACTATGCGTTGAACATCCAAGAATTGGACGCATATAAAGGATAAGATCACATAAAAAAGGTCATCAAACCATGTGTCTTATTGGGAGGAAGCCTTAAGCCTTAAGCATTTGAGGTGATTGCATCAGAGACATGCAATTTGAAGCTCATGCATTGGCTACAAAGGACATGCAGCCAAGTAGGAGGTGTTAGTAGTATGAGAGAGGAACACTTGGACATGCAGCCAAGTAGGAGGTGTTGAATTTGGAGAAGGTTTGGACGCCTATAAATAGGGCCAAAGAATTCATTTTTCAGATCACAACTCAATTTAAAAGAGTGGGGAAGTTGAGCAAATATTGCGTTGAGAGCAAAATCCATGCGTTGATCAGAAAGCTTCAAAGAGGACGTATTGGATAGTGAAGTCTGGAAAACAGCATCAACTTAGAACGAGGAGTTCTCCCAATTTACTTGTGCGTTTGAAGTGATTTTAAATCCATCTAAAAGCTAAAAGAGTCTAGTTTTCATGGTGGGGCTTCCGTAGAAGAAGCTCCAATGAATCGGGCTGGAAGCCGAGAAAAAGACAGAAGGGTCGGGCTGTCGAGTAAGTTGGGCCAGTATTAATTTTTTGAAGATTCCGTCTAAACCACGAGGATTTCTAAGCTAAGATTTTATGGTAAGCTTTCTGAGACATTTTAGAACATGTTTTCCGAAGGAAGTATCTTAAAATAAGGTATGGAACTAAGAGTAATATAAGCTGATATTTGAATCTAGAATTTGGGGTTCAAAAGGGAAACCAAGGAAACATAAGGAACTTCGGAAAGGAAAGTTCCTAACCAATCAAGGTGAGTGGTTATTGTGTGTTGTATTGTTGATACAATTTCTATATATAGGTAAATATATATAGGGGATAATGTTAAATTGGCATGATCAGAGATATATATTTATCTGATTATTATGCTTGTTGAGATATTGCTTGTATGTTTGTTTTGGAAATTGAAATTGTACCTGGGATACATAGTTAACATGCTTGAAAAGGGTACTTGGGGGGAAAATATAGTCGGCTTTGGTCGGCGGGAAATGATAGTCAATGACGACCGACAGAAAATATAGTCAAGTTACCTAAGCATAGCTAGCAGAAAAATAGTCGATGTGCACATTGGCGGGATAATAGGGTACAGGGAAAGTCCATAGGAATTATTGTTGTCTTAGTATACGTGTGAAAGTACTTGGGATGTTTTTATTATGTGATAACCAGCGGTCAAGCTGGGGTCGATTGTTTTAACCAGCGGTCGAGCTGGGGATTGTCCAGAGGTTTGGTTGGAAAATAATAATGAACTTGTGGTAATGTTCTTGTTGACTATGTATTACTTTCTCAAAAGTATATTTCTGTTGACAAAGTTATTTGTTTATCTAAAGACACCACTCACTGGCTTTACAACTCATGTTTTCCATGTTTTATGTTTGACCCCCCCTCCCTCCCAGGTAGCGAAAGGTGAAGAGTTCTAGGGTGCTGCTAAGGTCAAGGTCTGCCACGTGCCACAGTTACACTTCCTGAGGGTTTTACAGTTGTTGTTGTAAACTTTGTAGTTAAGTCTTGGAGTTGTATAAACGTTACATTGTTGTAAAATAAAATGGGCCTACTTAATCAGTTGATTGTTCAATTTGTATATTGGTATCAGAGTTATTTTCGCAAGAATTATTAGGCAGTAAGTGTCAATAAAAGGATTGATAAATGTTGCAGTCATGCCCTTCCTCAGATTCAGAGGGTAGTCTGGGTCGGGGTGTGACATAAGTAATTTCAAAGAAATTACATATCTGAATATGATTCAAACATTAATTATGTGAATTGGATTCATATAATTAAATTTAATATAAATGGAATTTATATTAAATATCATTGTTGAGAGAATTAAACCATAGGTTATATTGTATTAGATACAATATTGAACTATAAGTTATACAAATATAACATGTAGTTTAATATATATTACATGATAAATGGTCGTTTTATATATATATATATATATATATATAGTTATTAAAATTCATTTTAATTTTTTTAAAAAAACTAATTTTTGGGAGGGAGTTGTAACTCCCTCTTCACCTTTTTCTTTCTCAGACGTGAGAGTGGGAAAGGTCCTCATTCTCTGCAGTTGATGTCAAAAGTGTTTTCACGGATTCTCTCAACACAAAAAATGTAACGTCCTGAGTTCATAAGGGGTACATGAATAAACCGATATCATAAAGGGATCCTTTAGCTCCACCATGATGCCCTCAAATACATTTACAACTGCCGCATGAAAAAGGGCACATCTGTTTGTGAACATGTCCTGGACATGATGGTCCAATTTAATGTGGCAAAGGTAAATGAAGCGGTCATAAATGAACGTAGTCAAGTTGCATTCATCATGGAATATTTTCCAAAGAGTTTCCTACAATTTCGCAGCAATGTAATGATGAAGAAAATCCAATATAACCTAACCAGTCTCCTTAATGAGCTATAGACTTACCAGTCTCTTATGAAAAATAAGAGACCGATTGAAGGAGAGGAAAATGTTGTCGATTCTAAAAGGAAGTTCCATAAGGGTTCATCCACTGAAACTAAGTTTTTTCCTCAATCTTCTGCTTCTAAGAAGATTCAGAAGAAGAAAGGAGATAAGGGAAAGGCTTCCATTGCTGCTGTAAAAGATAAGGGAAAGGCCAAGTTGGCTGGCAAGGGCAGGTGTTCCCACTATAACATGGATGGACACTGGAAAAGAAACTGCTCTAAGTACCTCACTAAGAAAAAGAAGGAAAAAGAAGGTAAATACGATTTACTTGTTTTAGAAATGTGTCTTGTAGAACATGATGAGCTTGCCTGAATACTTGACTCAGGAGCAACTAATCATGTTTGTTCTTCTTTATAGGGAAATAGTTCCTTTTAGTAACTAGAAGAAGGTGAAATGACAATCAGGGTCGTAACAGGAGATGTCGTTTCAACCAGTGCAGTGGGAGTTGCAAAGTTATTTTTTAGAGATAGATTTGTTTTTCTTACGGATTTTTCATTGTACCAAGAATTAAGAGAAATTTAGTTTCTATCTCTTGTCTACTTAAACAATCTTATACTGTAAATTTTGAAAATAATAAAGCGTTCATTTTCAAGAATGGCGTTCTTATATGTTCAGCTAGATTAAAAGATAACTTATATGTATTAAGACCCACCGAAGGAAAAGTAATCTTAAACCATGAGATGTTTAAAACTGTTGAAATTCAAAGTAAAAGGCAACACATTTCCCCTAAAAGTAACAACACCTATCTTTGGCACTTATGACTAGGCCACATAAACTTCGATAGGATCAGACATTTGGTCAAGAATGGATTTCTAAATGAGTTAGAATATGATTCATTACCACAATGTGAATCATGTCTTGAGGAAAAAATGACCAAAATATCTTTTAACGGAAAAGGTTATAGGGCCAAAAAACCCTTAGAGTTAATACTTTCGAATCTCTATGGTCCAATGAATGTAAAAGCTCGAGGAGGATACAAATATTTCATCTATTTTTTAGATGATTATTCAAGGTATGGTTACTTATAAATAATGGGGCATAAGTATGAAGCTCTTGAAAAATTCAAGAAGTTTAAGGCTGAGGTTGAAAACCTATTAAGTAAAACCATTAAAATAGTTCGATTTGATCGAGATGGAGAGTATATGGATAAAAAATTCCAGGATTATATGATAGAACATGAAATCCAGTCCCAACTCTCAGCTCCTGGTACATCTCAGCAAAACATTGTATCAGAAAGGAGAAATAGAACCTTGTTAGACATGGTTTGTTTGATGATGAGTTATGCTCAATTGCCTAGCTCGTTTTTGGGGTATGCAATGGAAACTGCAGCTCACATCTTGAATAATTCCTCCGAAGAGTTTTTCTGAAACACCTTTCGAGTTATGAAGGGGGCATACACCTAGTTTGCACTACTTTAGGATTTGGGGTTATCCAGCACACGTGCTTGTGACAAACCCTAAGAAACTATAACCTCGTTCAAGTTGTGCCAATTTGTTGGTTACCCAAAAGAAAAGAAAGGTGGTATTTTCTACGATCCATAAGAAAATAAGGTGGTTGTATCGACAAATTCTAATTTCTTAGAAGAAGACCACATGAGGGATCACAAACCACATAGTAAGTTAGCATTAGGAGAAGCTATTGAAGAGTCAACAAGAGTTGTTGATGAAGCTGGTCCTTCAACAAAAGTTGATAAAGGAGCTAGTTCTTCAGGTACGTCTCGTCCTTCTCAATCGTTGAGAATGCTGCACGGAGGGATGTATCACGATCTGACTGCTACTTGGGTATAATTAAAACTCGGGTCGTCATACCTGATGATGGTGTTGAGGATACATTATCCTATCAATAGACAATGAATGACGTAGATAAGGACCAATGAGTCAAAGTCATGGACCTTCAAATGGAGTCAATGTACTTCAATTTAGTATGGGAGCTTGTAGATCTACCTGAAGGGGTAAAACCCATAGGGTGCAAATGGATCTATACGAGAAAGAAAGATATAGCTAGGAAGGTACGGGCCTTCAAAGCTAGACTTGTGGCAAAGGGTTATACCCAAAGAGAAAGGGTCGACTATGAGGAAACCTTTTCTCCTGTTGCTATGTTAAAGTCTATAAGAATTCTCTTGTCTGTAGCCACATATTATGACTACGAAATATGGAAAATGAATGTCAAAGTATCTTTTTGAATGGTAATCTTGAAAAGGATATCTTTATGTCTTAGCCCGAAGGGTTCGTAGTCCAAGATCAGGAGCAAAAGGTTTGCAAGCTGAATTGATCCATTTATGGGTTGAAACAAGCATCCAGATTTTGGAACATTAGATTATATACTGCGATCAAATCTTTTGATTTTGACCAAAATGTTAATGAGCCTTATGTATACAAGAAGATCAATAATAATAAAATAACTTTTAGTACTTTATGTGAACGATATCCTACTCATTGGGAATGATGTAGGGTACCTTACTGAAGTGAAGAACTGGCTAGCGGACCAATTCTAAATGAAAGATTTGGGAGAGGCGCAGTATGTTCTTGAGATAAATATCATTAGGGATCGTAAGAACAAAACGCTGACATTATCTCAAGAAACTTATATCAACAAAATATTGGCTCGATATTCGATGCAGAACTCCAAGAACGGTTATTGTCCTTCAGGCATAGGGTTCATTTGTCTAAGGAATAGTGTCCTACGACACCTCAAGAAGTTAGGATATGAGATATATTACTTGTGCCTCAGTTGTGGGCAACTTAATGTATGCTATGCTCTGCACTAGGCCTGACATATGTTATACAGTGGGAACAGTCGGCAGGTACTAGTCCAATCCAAGGTTAAACCATTGGACTACGGTTAAGAACATTCTCAAGTGACTTCAGAGAACGAGGGACTACATGCTGGTGAGGCTAAGGATTTTATCCTTACAGCATACACCGACTTTGACTTCTAGACTGACAAGGATTCTAGGAAATCTACGTCATGGTCAGTGTCACCCTTAAGGAGGGAGTTGTAGTTTGGAGAAGCATCAAATAAGGATGCATAATAGACTCCACTATGGAGGCTGAGTATGTAGCTGCTTATGAAGCAACTAAGGAAGAAGTTTGGCTCGGGATGTTTCTAACATATTTGGAAGTTGTTCCAAATATGGACTTGCCCATTACATTATACTGTGACAACACTGGGGCAGTAGCCAACTCAAAAGATCCTCACAGCCACAAACGAGGAAAGCACACAGAGAGGAAGTATCACCTGATATGGAAGATTGTGCAACAAGGAGATGTGATCGTCACCAAGATCGCTTCAAAGCATAACATCGCTGATCCATTTATGAAGGCTCTCTTAGCTATAGAGTATGGGAGTCATCTAAAGAGTCTAGGTGTGTGAGACATATATATAGTATAATATAGGGCAAGTGAGAGGTGTATAATGGGTATAAGGATGCCCTAGTTTATTGTATTTGTATATTTACTTTTCATGTAATGTACATTATACATTGGACATTTCCAGCTTTGGATTATTTGTTGCATGTATATCCCCCTAACTAGAGTTTTAGTTTAAGTGGGAGTTTGTTGGGTTTTATGCCTTAAAATTTATAAATAGTAAATGTTACATTTGACCAATCATTAATAAAGTGTTATTGACGTTTATTTCAACAAATTGTTATTGTTTCATCTTGCCTAAATAACCCTAATCCAATAAACTAACATCCTATGTTGTTGTATGAGTCTTGAACTATATGTGGAGGCATACGGGGATCAATGTTCAAAATACAACCTAAGGGGTCTTTAGTATATGGATAAGGCTGGGTATCTTATCCTGGTGACACTATGGATACGACCCACTTTGTATTCGATACAAATACAATGATCCAACGCATTCGTGTAGGGGACATACCAGTGAAGGTATCCTACAATGAGTTTGCATAAGATTGGACCACGAAATAGTAACAACTACATGTAACTCCGTTGATTTGTTAGGTTTCCATTTCACTAAAATGACCTAGGCAACTTAATCTTAATCTTGTGTGAGTTCAGAACTCATGTTCATGATGGATTTTCCTTTGATTTGTATGGGTGAGAGTGGTCAGTTTGTCGACTCAATAAGCATATCATTTTGGGGACAAGACCAAGTGGGGAGCTGGGAACATAATTTCACGAGATGGAATTCATTCCTTCATGACTTTTAGGGTAAGTAGATGAATGTTTCCTTAAGTGGTGTCTTCGGGGCTCGAATAATGGGCCTTATCCTTTCACTGGCCCAAAAGAGGTTTTCTGTTTAATGGTTGGACCACAAAAAGGATGTTCATTAGAGGAGTATTGGTACTTAAGGATGTAAAGGTAACTTAGGGGTAAAACGGTAATTTGACCCAACTAGTGTTACGAACACTTGTGAAGGACTAACTTGCTATTGTTGGTCAATATCTATGGAGACAGAAATATATCTACAGTGAGAAAGTGCAACTGTGGTATATAGTTGAGTGTACCCACAGTTAATGAATATTGATTAACTTGGTTAATGTGTTTAGCCAATTAATCTCATATCGTTAGAGTTTCTAATCTGTAGGACCATTAGGTCCTACTGGTAGCTCATAGGGTATTGAGGTAATTAAAGTAATTTGAATGTTCAAATTTACTAAGAGAAAGAATATAATGTATGGTGATGCATTATAATATAAAGTTTATATTTTAATTAAACTTTATAATATAAATTTATTTTGGATTTGATTCAGAAAATTAATTTAATGGGAGAACTAAATATTTGAAAGAGTTCAAATATTAAATTTAATATAAATAAAATTCATATAAAAACTATAGGTTAAAATTAATGTATATTAGATGCACATTAAAACTATAGGTAATATGAGAGAAAAATAATTGAATGTGATTCAATTATAAGGTTAAATTAAATATGTGATAGTTAATTTAATGATTAATTAACTGAAGAGTTAATTAATTATTTTATTTTATTAAATTAATTGAAATAAAACTATAGGTTATGAGTGAGGGATGTATTAGAATATGATTCTAATACATATTTAATTAAATATGAGATATTTAATTATTATTACTGTTGGATTTGATGCCCTAAATCTCGTAGGATCCTATAGTTTGTAAATGTTATGTATAAACTCATTATTTATTTAATAAAATATATGATATTTTATTCCAATTTTGGTTGCATTAATCACAAACCAATAAACTAAGTTCTATGGTTATCTGTAACTTAAACATGTATATAGAGACATACAGATGAATCATGTTTTAAGTGATAACCTAAATGGTCTATAGTAGATAGATAAGGATGGATACCTTATTCTAGTGACACCATGAGTATGATGCTTTGTAGATGTTACGATTTTTATAAAGTGCTACAAGTGATTTGATCATGATCATTCATGTGGAGACACGTAAGCGGGGATATTCTATACAAAGGAGTTTGTATAAGACCGGACCACGAAATGAGTAGTCTTATTATATAACATCATTCTTAATAGAGACTTTCATTTCATCAGGATGACCATAGGTAACACGACCTGAATCCTGAGTGAGTTATGAACTCTTACCTATGAAGGCAATCCTTTGATTTGTATAGGTGAGAGTGGCCAGATCGCGGACTCAACATGCCTACCATTTTAGGGATCGTCTGATTGGAGAGTTGGGAACACAACTACACAAGACAGAATTTACTCCTTCCCCAACGTTAGGGAAAGTAGATAAATTGCTTCGTTAAGGGCTGATTCTGGGGCTTGAACATTTTTGCGCCACACTCTCTCCTGGTATGGGGCTTGAAAACTGGGAATTGGGACGATCTACTTCTGCTCCAGTCCCCTTTACAGTGGTTCTTTCAATTGGTATCAGAGCAAGGTTTGATCATAAAATTCCAATTGTTTTTAGTTAATTTTACAATGATGGTGGGTGTTTTTGATCTACTACATTCAGTTTAAATTCATGTGATGAATGACTATTATTGAATGCGGTTTTGATTGATGGATGTTTTCGGGATAGGGCATAGTTTTACAGAATTGTTTTCTTTACAATTTGATTGTAAAGGCCCATGTTTTTGGGGCAAGAAATTGCTATTGAGTCTGTATCATTGTATATCGAGTCGTTCATGATGTTCCTGGAGGTTTTCTGACATTTTGGGGCTGGATTTGGACTTCGGATCGAAGAAGATCGATATTGTATAGTAGCGGATTGCATCGTAGCGTCGCGACGCTATGCCCTAGCATCGGAACGCTCCAAATAGCAAATGGAGAAATTTCTTCGTAGCGTTGTGACGCTAGGCACAGCATCTTGACGCTGCGATGCAAAAAAAACTTCTTCTGTTCGCTCGTGGTTCGTCCAATTTGAGCGATTCGATTGACGGTTGGACCGGTTCACGACTTGGTTCGAGCGGTTCAAGGCCCGATTTACTTGTATCGAACCGGATGGCTTATATTAATGTAATAGTTAGCCATATTTTTTTTAGTGTCCTATCCCAATCCATCAATCTTTAGATTTTAAATATACATGTGATGTATGTTTTATTTCAATATATGTCATATTGTATGTCATATAGATTTAAAAATCCCATCGTAGGTTATGAATTTATAATCATGCATCATATAGTATAATTGTTATATTATATAAATGCATGCATTAATAACATATACATGCATCATATATATTATAAGTGTAATAATATAAAGTATGAATGTATATTTTCTTTAAAAAATATTATTAATGTCATTCATCACTTTATTATATGTAAATGTTTTATATATATTAGTAATGAAATTGAGATTGCATGAAATATGACATTACCTTAGGTTAATTTATAATTGTTATGATTAACTAATGTATGTCAAGCATGCAATGATTGATTTTTAATTGTTTCATTTATTTATAATCGTTATAATAAAATGAAATTAGAATTAAAATCAATAATAAAGAGTTGCATGCAAACCTTAGGTTATAATCATTTTTTACAAATGTTTTAAAATATGATTGAGATAGACCTAAGATCACATTTCTAATGAGATTAGAAATCTTAGTTTAATCTTTTGATCAGTTTAATAGGATTAAATTTATTTCTTAATAAAAGATTAAAAATGTAGCAAATATATCTATAAGAGACCTTTTGTCTAAGGCGGGTTCTAAGTTGGGGTACTTAAGATGACGGAAACGTCACACCCCTACCTGGGAACCTACCTGGAAAGGTGAATTAGCTAGATATGATACATGCATGCAAGTTTGATTAAAGATTATTAAAGACTTTAATAATACTTCAATCAAAATTGTTTAATCATCAAAGAGAAGTGTTGTTTTTTAGCAAATTAAAATTTCACTTAGTTAAAATCATTGGTCAGGTTTTTTCTAAGTTAATTAACCCTAGGTAAAACACTCAGTGAGAGGAAAATGAGGTTTATGATACTTCAGTTTTCCTCTACACGTTTCTCCCTGAAAATTCACACCGTGAGATCTACACTCGACCTCGAAGCACCATGAGTGTCCCCCTACGGGTGGCATTTGGGTAGGTCAATATCAAGGTGAATGGAGAGAGTGTTTATAGTAAGTGAGAGTGGGGCGTGTGATAGCACATCCCTCGGTCTCTCTCATTAGGTCGAACTAAAGTTTCATGCAACGCCTCGTGGCATTGTGGGTGTCCCCCTAAAGGATGACAGTTTTGCATGACGCTTTATTTAACCTCTAGAAATGGATAGAGTTGCTTTAGTTTCATGTCCCAGATGGTTTTTCCCTATGGTTGGCTCATTGGGGCAGAACTCTAGGACCTAAAATGAGGGGTTATACTTACAAGAATTGTTAAGCTAGTTTAACGTATTCTGGACTGAACAATGGTGACTAATAGTGACAAGGACAAGGAGTTGTTATGTCTATTGGTTGAGAATGTCTCATGTCAGTGAAGAGATACTTGATCACCCTACTGTGACTTTTCTCCTACCTCACTGAAATATCATTGCAAAATTAGATGTCGCTTAGGGTACATTAGAATTTTGCTAAAATCGATTGGTTGTTTAAATGATTAATGCAAAATAAATTAATTTCAAAATAGTTTGTCATTTTTAGCAATTTATATAATGGGTACCGCTACACTAAACTTGCTCGTCGCCGATAAGTTAACTGGAAAAAATTATGTTACTTGGAAAACCATGATCAACACGATTTTTAATAATCGATGATCTTCGTTTTGTCCTAATGGAGGATTTTCCTTTCATTCCTACTCAAAATGATCCTCGAAACGTTCGAGAGGCACATGAGCACTAGAAAAGGGCAAACAAAAATCCCCGAACGTATATCTTGGCTAGTCTTACCGAAGTTCTAGCCAAGAAGCATGAGCCCATGTTCACAGCTCGTGAGATCATAGAGTCTCTAAGGGGAATGTTCGGACAACTGTCCGTGCAACTCAGGCACAACACTCTTAAAGAAATCTTCAATGCCTGTATGCAAGAAGGAGCATCTGTTCGAGAACGTTCTCAACATAATGGTCCACTTCAATGTGGTGGAGATGAATGGGTCTACCATTGATGAAGTCAATCAGGTTAGCTTCATATTGAAATCTTTACCTGAAACTTTCCTCCATTTTCGTAGCAATGTTGTAATAAACAAGATTCACTACAATCAGACCATTCTATTCAACGAGCTGTAGACTTTTCAGTCTCTGCATAAAAACAAGGATAAGAAAGTTTAGGCAAATGTTGCTTCATCTTTTTTAGAAGTTCCATAAAGGTTCGACCTTTGGAACTAAGCCTGTACCTTCTTCCTCCGACACCAAAAAGTAGAAGAAGAAGAAGGGTGGAAAGGGGAAAGCTAACCCTATAGTTGTTGCTCAAAGGGGCAAAAAATCGATCAAGGCTGCAAAGAAAATTTGTTTCCATTGCAACCAAGATGGGCAGTAAAAGTGGAACTACCTAAAATACTTGGCAGAAAAGAAGAAAGCCAAGCAAGGTAAATCTAATTTACTTGTTTTGGAAACTTGCTTAGTGGAGAATGATGATTTTGCCTGGATTATTAACTTTAGGGCCACTAATCATGTTTGTTTTTCATTTCAGGGAATTAGTTCCTGGTGGCAACTAGAAGCTAGTGAGATGACGATGTGGGTTGGAACTACACACTCTTCTCGGCTGTGGCAGTGGGAGGAATCTGGTTGACTTTACAGAATAAATTTCTTGTATTAGATAATGTTTATGTGGTTTCTGATTTGGAAATGAACCTTATTTCTGTAAAATGTTTGTTACAACAGTCCTATGTAATCAACTTTTTTGTTAATAAAGTGTTTATTTTCAAAAATGGCGTTGATATTTGTTCTACAAAATTAGAAAATGACCTTTATGTGCTAAGACCGTTAGCTAGGCCCTCCATAACATCAAAATGTTTAAGACTACAGTAACTCAAAATAAAAGACTTAAAATTTCTCTAAAAGAAAATGCCAACTTTGACACCTAAGATTAGGTCACATAAATCCCAATAGGATTGAGAGGTTAGTAAAGAACAGATTTCTAAATGAGTTAGAAGAAAATTCTTTGTCAGTATGTGAGTCATGCCTTGAAGGAAAAATGAAAAAAAAGACCTTTTACTAGAAAAGATCATAGGGCCAAAGAACCTCTCAAGCTCGCACATTCAGACCTTTGTGGTTCGATGAATGTCAAGGTTAGAGGAGGTTATGAATATTACATCACTTTTACTAATGATATTCCATATATGGGTACGTTTACTTAATGCAACATAAGTATTTTGAAAAGTTCAAAGAATTCGAGACTGAAGTTGAAAATACACTAAACAAAACGATTAAAACATTTCGATCTAATCGAGGTGGAGAGTTTATGGATCTATCTTTCCAAAACTATTTGATAGAACATGGAATAGTATCCCAACTCTCAGCACCTGGTACACCTCAGCAAAATGATGTATCAGAAAGGAGAAATCAAACCTTGTTGGACATGGTTCGGTCTATGATGAATTACGCGTCCTTACCTGACTCGTTTTGGGGTTATGCAGTAGAGATTGCAACGTAGATCCTGAACTGCATTCCATCCAAGAGTGTTGTTAGAACACCTTTAGAACTATAGAATGGTCGTAAAGTTAGTTTACGTCATTTAAGAATCTAGGGTTTCCCAACACACGTGCTTGAGGCTAATCCTAAGAAATTGGAACCATGTTCAAGATTATGCCTATTCGTAGGTTAATCCAAAGGAATGGGAAGTGGTTTTTTCTTTGATCCAAAAGAGAACAAGGTGTTTGTATAAAAAAAGACTACTTTTATGCAAGAAACCCACATAATGGAGCACAAGCCACGTAGCAAAATCGTGTTGAATGAAAATTTTTGAGAAACTACTGAATCTTCAACAAGAGTTGTTGAAGAACCCATTACCTCAACAAGAGTTATTTAAGCAGGATCATCTAGTAGGTCAAATCCACCTCGAGCATTGAGGGAACCTCAACGTAGCGGGAGGGTTACGACACCCTCTGTTAGCTATATGGGTTTAACGGAAATCCTAGCTATGGTAGCAGATAGTCAAGTTAAGGATCCATTGTCTTACAATAAGACAATGGAGGATGCTGACAGAGATGATTGGATCAAAGCGATGGATCTCGAAATGGAGTTTATGTACTTCAATTCAGTATGGGATCTTGTAGATCAATCTAATGGGGTTAAACCTATAGGTTGAAAATGGATCTACAAGAGGAAACAGAGTGCTGATGAGAAAACCTTCAAGGTTAGATTAGTGGGAAAGGGTTATACCCAGGTTGGGCGACTATGAGGATACTTTCTCACTTGTTGCCATGCTCAAACCTATCCGGATACTCCTGTCCATTGCCTCATATTATGACTATGAGATTTTTCAAATGGACGTCAAGACTGCCTTTTTGAATGCCAATCTTAAGGAGACCATTTACATGATGCAACCCGAGGGATTCATAATCCAAGGTCAAAAGCAAAAGGTTTGCAAGCTTAATCGGTCCATTTATGGACTGAAACAAGCATCTCAATCTTAGAACATAAGGTTTGATACATTAATCAAATCTTATGGCTTTGATCAAAACATTGATGAGCCTTGTGTTTACAAGAGAATCATCAACAGTTCAGAAGTTTTTCTAGTATTATATGTAGATGATATCCTACTAATTGGGAATGATGTAGGTTTATTAATTAAGGTTAAGAACTGGCTAGCGACCCAATTCCAAATGAAATATTTGGGAGAGGCTCAGTTTGTTCTAGGTATTTAGATCTTTAGGGTTCGAAAGAATAAAGTGCTAGCTCTGTCTCAAGCGTCATATCTTGACAAGATGATTGTCAAATATTCGATGCAAAACTCCAAGAGGGGCTTATTGCCTTTAAGGCAAGGAGTTACATTGTCTAAGGAACAATGTCCTAAGACACCTCAATAGGTTGAGGAAATGAGATAGATCCCCTATGCATCAGCTGTTGACAGCCTAATGTATGCGATGTTATGTACTAGACCTGACATCTGCTATGCAATGGGGATAGTTAGTAGATATCTAATCCAAGATTAGATCACTGGACCGATGTTAAGAACATCCTCAAATATCTATAGAGAACGAGGGACTACATGCTCGTGTATGGTTCAAAGGATTTAATCCTTACAGGATTCACAGACTCTGATTTTTAGACCTGTCTCTTATACACATCTAGATGTGTATAAGAGACAGCTTAACGGAGGAGCAATAGTGTGGCGAAGCACCAAGCAAGGGTACATCGCTGACTCCACCATGAAGGCTGAGTATGTAGCAGCTTGTGAAGCTGCTAAGGAAGTTGTTTGGCTCAGAAAATTCTTGACTGATCTGGAAGTCATTTCAGACATGTCGAAGCCCATCACATTTTATTGTGATAATAGTGGTGTTGTGGCTAATTCTCGAGAGCTTAGGAGTCACAAGCGCGGGAAGCATATAGAGCGGAAGTATCATCTCATCCGAGCGATTATGCATCGAGGAGACATGATCGCCATGCAGATAGCTTTGGAGCACAACATTGCTGATCCGTTTTTAAAGGCCCTCACAGTTAAGGTGTTTGAGAGTCACCTGTAGAATATGGGTCTATGGGACAGGCCACATCTAGACTAGGACAAGTGGGATATTTTGTACTAGGTGCGTGTTTATACCTTAGTTTATTATTTGTGTACTTTGTATTTTGACTATATTGTACACCTCACTAGCTTTAGGTCAAGTGAGAGACTGTTGGGTTTGATACTCTAAATTTCGTAGGGTCCTATAGTTTGTAAATGTTATGGAGAAACTCATTATTTATTTAATAAAATATATAACATTTTAGTCCAATTTTTGTTGCATTAATCACAAACCAATAAACTAAGTTTCATGGTTATCTCGTAACTTAAACATGTATGTAGAGACATACGGATGGATCATGTTTTAAGTGATAACCTAAATGGTTTGTAGTAGATGGATAAGGTTGGATACCTTATCCTGGTGACACTACAAGTATGGCCAGCTTTGTAGATATTACAATTGTTGTAAAGTGCACTACTACAAAATGGACATTACTTGATACTTATAGATTTTAATTACTTGACGTTTCTTTGGGAAAAAAATGTTAAGTAATGTCATTTTGGACAAGAAAATGTCAAGTAAAAGGGTTAAAAAAGTCGAGATTGACGGAATATTTCAGATATTTTCACGCGAACCTTTACTTGACACGGTTTTCGTGTCAAGTAATATAGGTCTTGCTTGACACGTTTTTCGCGTCAAATATAAGAAGCTCTTACTTGACATATTTTTCGTGTCAAGTAAAATATAAAAATAATATTTTTTTTTAATTTTTATTTTTTGTTTTTCTCCCTTCCTCATTTTCATTTCCCTCTCAAATTGGGTTTCCCTCCTACCAAAATTATAATATAAATTATTATTTTAAACAAGTAAAAGGGTTAAATGCCCTAGTAAAAAAAACTCCTCCCTCCTCCAAAACCCTCTCTTCGCAGCACCCCACTAGCCCCAGCCGCCTCTCCCTCTCTCCACCCAAACTTCGGTAATTTTAATTTGGTTGTATTAAATTATTTGGATTTTTATTAATTGAGGGTATTTTTGGAATTTTGGACTTAAGTGTAATTGCGAGAATTTAAGAAAAGAATAAAATAAAATAAATATATGAATATTTTATTTTTCTCTCCCCCTTCCTTCTTCTTCTAGTCGCCAAAACCACCCCCCCCCCCCATCTCCACCTCTCTCTCACTTCTCCTCTCTGCAACCTACACGTTTCGCCCAACCATCGTTTTCCCTCGCCGTCTGCACACCTCTCAGCCGTTTGCGTTCGCTGGGCCCTGCCATCGTTTGACGAGTTAAGGCTTCGCAACGTTCGCGGGATCTGAAGCCATTCACCACAGCTCGTTCGTTGTCGCGCCATTGCTCGACTCCCAACCGTTCGCTCTAGTTGTCCGCCTTCATTCGACCATTCGCCCACCGTTAGCCAGATCCTCGTCGTTCTGTCTGTCTCACGTAGGGACTGCTGCAATCGATGATTCTTTCGAGTTGCGTTCAACCAACCATCCGACAACTGCTTTCCTAATCTGGTCGATGCCATCAGTCTTTTCGTTGTCGACCAGCCACTGGGTTTCGCTGGATCTTAAGTTTTGGCGTAAGTTTTTTGGTTTTTCTTAAAAATTTACCCATTTAAATTTTTGTCCAATACTTATTTAACCCTAAATTTTGGATGATGGATTCAGGAATTTGAGGATATTAAACCGCTATCCCAATAGTGTTTGAGGTTCGATTTTGTTGTGTTTGGATTAAATTGATTTGCCCTTAGGTTTGGGGCCTGAACTTGAGTTTTTGGAAGGATTGTGTATTCCAAAAGTTTGCTATCCAGTTGTTTCAGTGATCGACTTTGGAGGTTGGAGTTGAGATCTTGAGGTGGTTTTGGATCAAACCACTACCAGGTAAGGCGCCTCACAGTTAGTCTCATATTCTATCTTATTTGATTTATGTATTAAGGTTACAACTATTAGTTATGATAATTTTTAACTTGTTTAATTTGTACTATTATATTCATATCATAAGAGAAGGAAGTTGTTAGTGCATCAACCACACATGAGGAAGGGAAAAAGGTTAAGGAGATGGAAGCTATTAGTATACTTTGCTTGAGTTTTTTTTTTTTTTTTTTTGTAAAATTTATTTCAGTCTGAATATTATACTATACTCTTTGACGAATATAGGGCAATGACCATTTTTCAGTCTAAAAAAATTTGCAAAAGACTAAAAAAACCACATTCTAGAAAACAGTAAAGGTAAGTATAAGAGTATTGAAAAAATTAATAGAATGATGTTTATTTAATGCATCTGTATGATATGTGTATTAATTATTGGCTTTGTATTTTAGTGTCCTTTACAAATGGGAACTATCGATGGGTATTATGTTATAATATATATGCGAGAAATTGTGACTAAACAGAAGAATATTATCGCAGATGCGGTATGTCTTTAAACAACTTATATATATTGTAACATTATAGATAGTGTAAATAGTAAATAAATATATATATTTCACTTTTTATGTTTTATAGATTGATACGAGGAGCTCGTACTCGCAACTTGAATTGGATGAAGTACGCGTGGAATGGGCTAAATATTTAGGTCGCTATATCTGATGGACTTCCTATAAATTTTGTGTATGTGGCTACATGGGAATGCCCAAAACTTTTTTTGTGTAAATGTTTTGTTCAACCATTATAGGTTATATACTTCAAAGAAATGTGTGGTGGAGGATAGAATTTTAGTCTTCTGATTTTTGGAATACATAGCATATATAGATTGGTCTTACAATTTTGGAATTATCATATATTGGGGTGGGTTGATAGAGTATATATTGTTGTACGATTGGTCTTGTAAATTTTGGAATCGTTCATATAGACGTGAGTAATAGAAGAATGGAATTGTTTATTTTAGTATTATGAATTGTTACGTTGGATATATTTGACTGATATGTAGACCTAAAATATGTGCAACTGTTTATTTTAGTTGATGAAAGTGTCTTATTGGAACAAATAATGTAATGCAAGAAATAAGAAATGGAAATGAAATTCGAATGTTTAATTTGGAAAAAAAAAGAAGCATAGATGACATTGGAAATGTGTCAAGAATTAGATTACTTGACCATTATTTCGTGTCAAGATAAAAATAGATTTGACAAATAAAAAATGTCAAAAGTCATCACAATAATAAGTGTCAAGAATTAATACACTTGACATGTCATCAGTATCAAGTGTATTATATTTCTTGATACGGAAATTGTGTCAATAATTATTTCTCTTGACGTTTTTACAATATCAGGTTATGACATTATACTTGACAGTCAAATAGACGACGTTTTTATTAGCGTCAAGTATACCTTCTACTTGACATTGGAAAAACATCAAGTAATCCAATTTCTGTAATTCATGTGGAGACATGTGAGCGGTGATATTCTATCCAAAGAAGTTTGTGTAAGACCGGATCACGAAATGAGTAGTTTTATTATATATAGGTGAGATTGGCCAGATCGCCGACTCAACATGCCTACCATTCTAAGGATTCGTCTGATTGGAGAGCTAAGAACACAGCTACACAAGACGAAATTTTGATTCTGAGGCTTGAACATTGTGGCACCACACCCTCTCCTAGCCCAAGAGGGGTTAATCATAGTGGGACTATGATTTATTGTTCATTAGAAGAATCGGTGGTACTTAAGGAGTTAGATGTAACTACAGGGGCAAAACGATAATTTGGCCCAGCTGTACTTACGAGCAATTTGTAAAGGGTCGTTGTACTGTGGATTGATTATATCCAATAGACACAGAAATATATCTGTAGTACGAATAGTGCAGTTGTCGGTCTTTAGTGGAGTGTCCGGAAGTTAACGGATGGTGAATAATTTAATTAAAGAGTTTAATTAATTATTCACGAACAGTTGGAGCTTCAAGCTATAGGTCTATGAGGTCCCCTCGGTAGCTCATCGAATTTTATGAGAATCAAGTTTTGGATTAATTTGAATTGTACAGATTAATTGAGGGAATTAATTATATATGATATAATTAAATTTATATAATTAGATATGATATAATTACTATAATGCATTTGATATATCATAATATAAAGAATTTACAAGAGAAATTAAATGTTTGAATATGATTCAAATATTAATTATATGAATTAGATTCATATAATTAAAATTTAATGTAAATATGATTTATATTAAATATCATAAGAGAGAGAAAAGAAACTATATGTTATATGTTATATATGATTGCATAACATATAATAAGTTGGTTATTATATATTTTTGTTATAATTTTAATTGTGAACTAAAATTATTTATTAATAATTTTATTATTAAATAATTTTCTAATTATTTGATTTTTAAAATAATTAAGGGGGGAGAGTTACAACTCCCCACCTTTTTCTTTCTACCACACACGTAGTAATTAAGGGGAGAGACAGAAAACACAGAACATTGTTCTTTATAAAATTCTTTTTGGCTTACTAAGGTTTTTTCTCTCAAAAAAATATTCCTTCTCCCTCAATCCCAAAATACTTGAAAGCCCACACCTCCTAGACTCTCACCAAAGAATACTGAGGACTCTTTCGTGGTAGTATTCGACGGATTCAATTGAAAAACGGCTTCAAATGTGAGGTTTCCTAAACCTTTTTAGTTTATTTTTTGGGCATGCTATATAATTTATTTTTCCCTAATGCATGTGCTGTAAAAATGTTTTTAAAAAACTATTGAAAATTCGGACGATCCACTTCCGCTGTAGTCCCTTTCACAGGGGTTCTTTCAATTAATTAATTTGAATAATTAATAATTATTTGATTTATTTTAATAAATTAAATTTTTATTAAATTTGTTTTTAAATTAAATAATTTTATTTTTATTTAATTAAATAAAATAAATTTTATTTGATTTATTAATAAAATAAGTAATGAATTTAAATAAATCTTCCTCTTCTCCCTCAGTCTATCACAGAATTAGTTTTTGATCTCTATATTTTTTAATATTCTGATATTTTTTTAGAAAATTCCCTAGGATCTTACCTCCTTCTACCTCACTTGCCCAAGGAGAATACAGGTGAAATCTTTTTGGTGATGTTTACTTGTTTTGAAGATAGTAGATCTAAGAAGTTGGTGAAGCCCTCCAAAGTCGAAAGGGTTTCTAGAATTTATTTTCTCTATTAATTTTTTATTAAAATTTGAAAATGGTCTAAAAAATTTTCCACTACGCTTGGGATTTCAACCTAGCAGAAACATGAAACTTCAATTAATTTTGAATTTGTTTTTGTTCTTCTAGGTGTTTCGCTTACATCAAGAGTCGTTACAGCCTTTCTTCTTCTTTCAGGTTGTATTTTCTGGTTGTTTCTTTCAACTGAAAGACTTGCTATTGTATTATTTGTTCTCTGTATCAGTGCAAACAATTAATTCACAGTTCTATTTATACAACTTACAACTAAATAATTACACTTTGGTTATATAAAATTGTTTCTATACTCTATCACATATAATATACATAAAACAACCTTCTTATTGAAAGGACAAATGTACGTCCTTATCACTGCTTAAAGAGTGTAATGATTCAGTTTTTTTAGGTTTTTTTTTTTTCCAATTATCCCCGCAGCACGCAATCGGTAATTACTTCTCGTATTCTTTTTTGCCTTCTCTTTTACCATCCCTTTTAATAACATGAACAAAATACTGCTTTTAAAATGAACTCATTTTCAGTTTGTGATCCCTTAAAAATCAGATTGGGTCTGATTTTTAAAAAAAAAAAAAAAAAAACAAAAGAAATATGTGTTATTTTGAATATAAAAAATCTCGCATGTACATTTAAGGAGAAGAGTATGTATGTTGAACCTTTATTTTAAAGTTCTTCCAAATTTGTAGATTTTAAGAACAAAGATTTGTCATCGAAACCCTAATCCATTAATTTGTTGAGTTTGAACATCGTATACAACCAGAGCACCTCCTATTGATGACTACTTCTCAGATTCTAATGGTTTCGTCCAAATCTTCTAAGTATTTGTCGATTTCTTATGGTTTCTTCAGAATGAACAATTAGAGCACTTCCTATAGAGCAAAAGCTTAAAGATGGAAGGATGGGGACAAGGAAATGTTTTGGTGAGAAGAGGAAGAGTTTTTGTCTATTCATTCAAGATAATGGCAGCATGAAGAACGACCAGAGCAACTCTAAGATAATGATAGCATAAAGAATGATCGAGCACCTCCTATCAATGGCTACTTCTCGGATTCTAATAGTTTCTTCAGAAGGAATGGTCAAAGCACATCCTATGGAGCAGAAACTTGAAGATAGAATGATGGGAAAGAGCAAAAGTTTTGGTGGGAAGAGGAAGGGATTTTGTCTATTCATTCAATGCTTGAAGCGACAAATTCAAAAATAGGGTTAGCTTTTTGGGGAAGATAAATTGGCAGGTGGGTTTTAAAAGTATGTTGGTAATTTCAGGCAGGTATAGTTAAAGTGTATCTAAAATTTTGTCTTATTAAGGATTGTATCTATGTGTTAGGGGTACTTTGGACTTTTAAATTTTTTATTTAATATTTTTTATTTCGTTTTGACATTTTTACAAATGAAAAGTAGTTTTGCTATTTGTCCAAATGAAAAGTTAAAATATGCTATTTTTTTGTTAGTCCTTTTATATAATGCACTTGGCCTAATTTAGGCCTTGAGCCATGTACTGTATTTTCTCGAGTCTAAACCAATTTATTATAAAGAATTTAGACTAATTTAGGCTTTGTGTCAAATGATCACCTGAGCTTGGATTTAATACTAAGCCAATCGGTCTAATCAAATGACATAAAAGAAGACACATAGTATCATCTGGATGTGCTATCTTTGATCTTTGAATTTGTAATTTAGAAGCACTTATTATTTTGTAATCGGTCTAAAAATTAACTATATGCAAGTTTGTCGTTAATTTAAGATAGTGATGTGGCGACTCATGATTGATTAGAATTTCTCATTCAACTGGTACTAAAAAACAAGAATAGAACTTCTTCCAATAGAAAGACGAATGAAGATTTTCATACACAAAAAAGAACACGAGAATATGTCACCCAAGCAAGCTAGTGTGCAATCGAATTGCAGCGATGAAGGTAGTTAGAGCAACATCCTCTACACAATAAGCCAACAACTATCATTTGTCAAGTTTTTTTTATTTTCAACATGCCTGAGCCTTTTTCTTCTTTAGGTTTCAAGTCTTAAATTTCCCTTTAATCTTTAGATTTCGTGTTTTTTACACTTTTTGCTCCTAAAATTTTACAAATATTCATTAATATGTAGGTTTTTGACACATGTAATATAAAAAAAGTTAAGAATATTATTTTAGATCTTAAACTTTTAAGTCTTATTCCATTTTAGTCCATATACTTTTAATAAATCTAAAAATTTCTCCCTACATTCATTTTATTGTTGATTATTAACATTCTTTTTATAAATTGTGAGAATATTTGTACTTATGTTTTTTTCTTGTATGAAAATTAACTTTGATACAAGTTAACTTTGAAGTACCAAATTTAAAATTGGTTGAAAGTACAATAATTAAATTTAAGATTTATTAAAATATAAATTAAAAATATCTCGACTAAAATGAATTTGTAACCCAAGAAATTGGAAGTAAAATGATATTTTAACCCAAAATAAGTTGTTGACATATTGAACCCTTTTTGAGGTATCGAATTAGAATCTAGATATTCAATCCTAAGTTTATAATATATAATCTAATAAAATTGAAAGTTTGATGATCGATTAAAAAATTAATAAAGATTAGAAACTTAAAAGATACTATTTAAAGTTCATAACACATTAGATATAAAATTAAAAGTTAGATATCTATTAAACATCTTTTGTATTCAAAGACTAAATTTGTAACTTAACCTATATTTTTCAGATAAAGAAATATCTAATTAGGCAATACTCCTTGAACTTTATCATTTGTTTAAAAAATATTCTTATTTTTTTAAAAATTTGCACTTACCCTGTACCTTTCATAAATGTTTAAATCCTTTATATTTTCATTTTAGGTCACCGTCACTTAATTTAGATCCCTATTTTTGTTCAAAATTCTAAAAAAGTTATCCCGTACAAAAAAGAAGTTTTTAAATGTTTATATCAATAAAATCGAATTTGTTTTTATAGAATAGATATACTTTTGAAACGTTCTTACATAAAATTGGGAAAAATACTTTTTTTTAGACTTCAATCTAGGTCTTGCATGCTCTCTAGGGTCTCAAAATGTTACACTTTAACTTTGAGTTTAATTTTAATTTGGTCTCTAAGTATTAGTTAATTTTCATTTTTATCGTCAAGTTTTTATCAATGCTCATTTTGGTGTTGTTGTTAACTAATTTAAAATAATTATGATGTAAAATTCTTAGTTAATTTTAAAAGTGATCAAAAGTCAGAGAAAACAAGTTTAATTATAATTAATTTCCTCTTTTAGAATAATTAAAAGACATTAACATCAACAATTGCAAGTGAATATTTAGTGAAAAAATTAAAGTTAAAAGTATAAATATAAAAATTCTGGGACTAGATTGAAATAAATCTCAGAATTCAAGAGCAAAAGTATAAAATTTTGAAACTTTGATACTAAACAAAAATTAAACTCAAAATTCAAGAATAAAGAAATTAAATATTGAAACCAGTGACAAACTAGATCCAAAACCTAAAAACTAATAAGAGTTTGTTTAGAATACATTTTCAAATATTGAATTTTGTTAAAAAAAAAATCATTTTGGAAAAACAACCATTGAAGTATTTGGCAACCATTCAAAATAGGGGTGTATTTTAAACTCTTTTATCAAAAGAGTTTAACCCTCCATTTGGATTCAAAAAAGTTTAAGAAATAATTTTAAATCCTAGTGATTTAAAATTTTAGACATGATTCTAAATTAATTACTGTTTGGAACGAGAAAGATTTTAAAAGAAATGTATTTAAAATTTTATATTTGAATGGTAACTGGAAAAGGAAAAAAAATAAAATTTACTAAGACGTGTTAATTCAAAATTAGAATTTGACAAGGTTAATTTAGGCTCTGTTTGGTAAACATTTTGGTGTTGGTTTTTGTTTTTGAGAATTAAGCCCATGGACACTACTTCCACCTCCAAATTTCTTTTTTTGTTATCTTTTTTTCACGAATGGTTTAAAAATCAAGCCAAACTTTGAGAACTAAAAAAAATAGCTTTTAAAAAGTTATTTTTGTTTTTAAAATTTGGCTAAGAATTCAACCATTTTAGTTAAGAAAAATGCAAATTATGGTGAGAAATGTGGATAAAATAGGCATATTTTTCAAAAACAAAAATAAAAAGTCAAATGGTTAACAAGGGCCTAAATAATTTACTTTTATATTCTATGAAATTCTGCTAAATCCGAGCATTTTAGTCGAGAAAGTTTTTAAGTAAAATAGGATTTAAAATCATTTCAAATTTAGTCATTTTATTTTCTGCAATACTAAACAATACAATTCATTTGAAATCTATGAGGTTTCAAACATGCCATAAATAAAGGAAAATTTGGGCCGATGACCTAATATCTGAGCCCATAATGGCAAATGACCCTTTTTTTATAAAAAAAAACTGTCAATTGACCTTCTATAGATGTCATAACAGTATGAGATTACAAGAATTACCCCTGATAATTGTCTCGCTCTCGCTACATGGTGTTCTCGCTCTTGCTATCTGTCTATCTTCCATCATAATGTGATTGTTTGTCACTATACGATTGATTTGACATTTTTCACGAATTCATCTGTCTACAACTTAAAATCGTTAACGCACAACAAATATGTAATGGTAAGTTCTTTAAAATCTAAACTTCATTTGAACATAATTTTTTAGAACCAAACAAAGTTTTCAGAATGAACGGACTTTTTTTAACGTGGTTTCATTGGTGTTTGTAGGAACTGGTCTAAAAAAGGTATGTAAATAGCATAACGAAAGGGGTGCGGAAAAGAGCGACAATGAAAGGGGTGTTGGAAAGAGCAACGAAAAAAGGTGGAGAGAGAGAGTGACAGCGAGAATGAGAGCGAGTGACAGCGAGAGGCAACAACGAGAGTCACGGGAGCGAGAGCAATTGAGAGCGACAACGAGAGGGATCTATATCTATTAGATGATATTCATCTACTTAATAAAAAATGTTATCTTGCTTTGTAGGATGACGAAAAAGTGTCTACTAATTCGATACGGAGGTGATTGGGATGAGAACCAAAATTTGTATGTTAGAGGCGAGCTAATAAGAATTATTGTGCCTATTACATTGAATTATGAAGAACTTAAGGCTCACATTTATAAGGTTGCAAATGTAAGTTGCTCAGAGTTTGATGTTGTTATGAGAGTTAAATATAAACTTGATTATGAAACCTCTCCACAGTGCATACGGAATGACGGTGATGTTCGCTTCCTTCTTTTCTGGGAAGATCTTTGTAGAGTTCAACTATATGTAACGCTAAAATCAAACCATGACGAAAACGTGAATATGAGTTATGATGGTACAAGGGTATATAAACAATACGAGGTATCATATGAGCTTAATCGAGAAGGGGGTGATATTCCATTGTCTATGAACACTCAACCATCAACATTATCAATACACAATGACAACATTCATGCATGGGACTTGGAAAGAAAAACTCAATGTAACAGACATATGCTTGGTAATGAGAGATCAAGAGGAATTACTTCAATGGATTGTGGTCCTTCAAAAGAGCGTGATCCTTTCGTGGTTGGTAATGAGAGATCAACAGGATTGAATGTTATAAATTGTGGTCCTTCAGAAAAGCGTGATCCTGATTGAATTTTATAGATTGTGGTCCTTCGAAAGAGTGTGATCCTTTCGTGGTTGATAATGAGAAATCAGCAAGATTGAATTTTATAGATTGTGATCCTTTGGAAGAGCGTGATCCTTTCGTGGTTGATAATGAGAGATCGGCAGGATTGAATTCTAGGGACTGAGGTCCTTCAGAGGTACGTAGACCTGTAGTGGCTATTAATGAGAGATCAACAGGATTGAATTCCATGTCTTCATGTCGTAGAGGGGAACTAATTATGCCTGGTACTTTTTCATCTGAGACAGATGTTGAAATTGGTCAACTTTTTTTTAGTAAGAGTGACTTAAAAATGAGATTGTTTATTCTGTCCATAAATAATAATTTTGAATATAAGGTAAGAAAGTCAACTAAGTCTTTGTGTTACTATCAAATGTATTAAGAATAATTGTAAGTGGAGCCTTTGTGCAGTGAAAGTCCCAAGGTGTGACATATTTAAGATCACAAAGTATATGCAATTGCACACATGTTCTATTGAAATTTTAAATCATGATCATAGACAAACGACTGTGGTAGTTGGTGAACTAATCAAAGACAAGTTTACAGGCATAAAACGTGTTTATAAACCTCGTCACATTGTTGAGGATGTGAGGAAAGAGTACGATGTAGACATAAGTTACGATAAGGCGTGGCGTGCAAGAAAAACCGTTTATGCTCTCGCTAGGGGTACTCTAGAAGAGTCGTACGCTGTTTTATATGCATATGGTGAAGCGTTAAAATGGAGAATCTAGGTACAAGATTTGAAATCGAACTTGAAAATGATGTGCATTTCAAGTACATGTTCATGGCATTAGGGCTTTGTATTAAAGGTTTTGCAAGTTGTCGTTCTGTGATAATTGTTGATATATCGTATTTGAAAGGAAAATACAAAGGGACCATGTTTGTTAGGGTTTCCATTGTCGGTAACAACCAAGTATATCCACTAGCATATGCCATAGTGGACAATGGAACTGATTGAGCTTGGAAGTGGTTTATGTTGAATTTGAAGTGTGCCATTGGAGAACCCCCTAATTTCGTGTTTATGTCCAATCAAGCAATATTTATTGGCAATGTCATTCGTACAGTATTTTCTATGAAATTTCATGGATTATGCACATACCACATAGAAAATAATATGCTTTCCAACTTTAAGGACAATACGATTGTTGGGATGTTAAAAAATGCAGTTAGAGCATTTTGCATGTCAAAGTTCCAATCACACTAGGACCAACTACGTACTTTTTGAAATGGTGTTGTATCGAAATATTTGGAAGATATTGGTCTTGTTCAGAACGATCCTCCTCGGGGACAAAATGTTCCTCCTCAAGCTTAGGACATACGTCATCCACCAACACATCATGAAACATATCCTCACTGGGGTGTAAGCAGACTGGTGGAAGTTCATGTCCGTATTAGATTTGTTCTCCCTCACTCTACGTTCTGAATTATCCTGCTCATCACCTTCCCCACCTTCAGAACTATCGTCTGAACTACTAGATCTCTCTGAACTCTCGGTGTCAGAGTGTACTTGTCTTACAGCTCGTCTATCAATTGGGGTGTCCCAAAACTCTTTCTCAGCATTGGACATGACAAGACCTCCTTTGACTTTTGTCTGCATTAAGGATCCAACCCAGTAAGATGGTTAGTGTATATTTAACAATCAAATAAATATATTGTGGCTACATTACATTTACATTTTGAGACTAAAAAACGTCTCTCTCGAGTACTTTGAATGACACCGAGTGGGAGCATGACCACTGTAATATACGAGGCACAACTACCTTGCTCTTTCGAGTGACAACGTTCCCTACTATCGACGATAGGATCTCGTACGTCTACATCTAAATATGAAACAACTCGTATTTATAACTATGTTAATGTTAAACCAAGGATAAAGTTAAGTTAAGTAACATCTACCTAGAATGCCTGGGGAAATCCACGGAGCGAGTACTTCACAACAAAATTTTTATTTTCCCTCACCTTCTTCTTGTATAAACCAACTTTATCCTTATATAAACCAACCTTATCATTTAGTGCAGTCTTGAGGGCATCGAGTGTCCTTTGCCAAATAATTGTACCCCAATCAAGACTGTTGTAATAGTCTATATCTTCAACATCTTCAAAAAGAGTACGATCGACAACAATCTTTTACTTGTTCTTACCCATCATTGCAACTTTTGTGTAATATACAAGGGTGATTTTAACAGCATCGTCGTCGTTTTCAAATACCAAATTCTTATATTCTTCTAGTAAATTCAGGTGGAATGCGTCTGAGATCGACCGATTATCAAAGTACCTTGTCGCAAGTTCTTGTAAGGACTCCTCACTCCATACAACTCGCTTATCTCGCTCTCACCAATCTCGCTCATCTCGGTCTCACCAATCTCGCTTATGTCACTCTCACAAAACTCGCTCTACCTTGTCTGACTCTAAATATACCTTCTTCATCCTCAACCAATGCAGAACACATCAAAAACGCATCGAACCCCAAAATAAAAAACAAATACAATCGATTAAACCCCGAAACCCATCTAAACAAATGAAACCAACCTAAACAGACGAGTGGGAGCATGACCACGGTAATATACGAGGCACAGCTACCTTGCTCTTTTGAGTGACAACGTTGCCTGCTATCGACGATAGGATCTCATACGTCTACATCTAAATATGAAACAACTCGTATTTATAACTATGTTAATGTTAAACCAAAGATAAAGTTAAGTTAAGTAACATCTACCTAGAATGCTTGGGGAAATCCATGGAGCAAGTACTTCACAACATAATTTATATTTCCCCTCACCTTCTTCTTGTATAAACCAACCTTATCCTTATATAAACCAACCTTATCATTTAGTGCAGTCTTGAGGGCGTCGAGTGTCCTTTGCCAAATAATTGTACCCCAATCAAGACTGTTGTAATAGTCTCTGTCTTCAACATCTTCAAAAAGAGTACGATCGACAACAATCTTTTCGCAAGTTCTTGTAAGGACTCCTCACTCCATACAACTCGCTTATCTCGCTCTCACCAATCTCGTTCATCTCAGTCTCACCAATCTCGCTTATGTCACTCTCGCAAAACTCGTTCTCTACCTTGTCTGACTTTAAATATACCTTCTTCATCCTCAACCAATGCAGAACACATAAAAAATACATCGAAACCCAAAATAAAAAACAAATGTGACCGATTAAACCCCGAAACCCACCTAAAAAAATGAAACCAACCTAAACAGACGAAACCAAGAACTTTGTAAACGAAACCAACCTAAATAGACAAAACCAAGAACTTCGCAAACAAAACCAACCTAAACAGATGCAACACTACATGCAAAACGAAAATTAAATTCACTTACCCAAGAACTTCGATTACGGAAGTAAATGGATGGTGGTTTTGTAGAGCGAGATTGAACGACACTACACGAGAATTTTGAGCGACTGGGACAACCGTTGCGTTTGAGCACACAAGTATCGTATAGACTGGAGGAGCATTTTTGTAATCTCATATCGTGATGACGTCAACAGAAGATCAATTGTTAGTTTTTTTTAATAAAATTAGGTCATTTGGCATTATGGGCCGAAATATTAGGTCATCGACCCAAATTTTTCATAAATGAAAATGAATTTTTTGAAAAATATATTTTTTTCTCAAGTGAATCCAAAACAGACTTAGAAGCATTTTTTTTTCTTTTTTTCTAAAGCAAATTTAAAGAATAGGTTGAAAAAATTTCCCCAAAAAAAAAAAAAGAAAAGAAAAAAAGAGAGAGAGAGAACTTTGTAGGGAGGGTAACTTCGTCCAAATTTGGATTTTTAGAAATTGAAGTAATGGTTAGGGCATTGAACAAAATTACAATTACCAGACCTTCAATCCGTTTCAGTTGGGAAATTCTGGCGATCTCTCAGGTCCCAAATGGTTCGAATTCGATACTAAAATTCACAAAACTTCAACTTTACATCCAAATTTCTTCAAATTCTCACTACCAAAATCCCAATTTCACTGTTCTTCTTCTTGATCTGTGATAACATTCAGAAACCGCGGTGAATCAATCTCAAGCAACCCATCACACAGCAATGCAGAGCATCAAACAGCTCCATAAGCAATCCAGCATCAATCACCGGCGGGATGAAGAGGTTCCGCCGGCTCCAACATCGCCATATTCCCCAAAAGCTCTCAAACACCCCAGATCTCTCCCCAGATCCATCAACTACCTCTTCAGAGAGCAGAGACTTCTCTTTGTTTTTGTCGGCATTTTGATTGGTTCCACCTTCTTCATCCTTCAGCCCTCGTTGTCCCGTATTGGCCCCTCTGAAGCTGGTTCTGCAATTCGCAGATCGTTTTCTACAAGTTTGACGAGCAGGGACCAGGTTTCGGGGTCGGGGATATATGGATTCGGTAAAACAGGGGGAAGAGTTCCCGTCGGTATTGGGCGCCGGAGGTTGAGGATTGTTGTCACCGGTGGAGCTGGATTCGTGGGAAGTCATCTTGTGGATAAGCTTATTGAAAGAGGGGATGATGTGATTGTTATTGATAACTTCTTCACCGGTAGAAAGGAGAATTTGGTGCATCATATGGGAAATCCTCGATTCGAGCTCATTCGACATGACGTGGTTGAGCCAATTCTTTTGGAGGTGGATCAAATCTATCACTTGGCTTGTCCAGCATCTCCTGTCCATTACAAGTACAATCCTGTCAAGACTATTATATCCTTTTTCCAGTAGTTCCATTTTCAGATTCTTGCTTTTCGTGTTAGCTATCGTTGCATTTTAGGAAGAAAGTTTGCTGTTAGAATTATGATGTTTTTGCCTGGACATCCTTGACTAATTATCACAAGACAAATGTAATGGGTACCTTGAATATGCTTGGCCTGGCAAAGAGAATTGGGGCTAGATTTCTACTCACCAGTACGAGTGAGGTTTATGGTGATCCACTTGAGCATCCTCAGAAGGAAACATACTGGGGAAATGTAAACCCTATAGGTAAAAAGTGTAGTTTTGATATATACCACAAGCATTTAGTAGAATATTAGCATATTGAATCAGAGTTATAATTTTAAGAAAATAATTTAATTATTAGGCGAGAGGAGCTGCTATGATGAAGGAAAGAGAACAGCAGAAACCTTAACAATGGATTATCATAGAGGTGCTGAAGTCGAGGTAACTACTCTGACGTTTAGTTGTATTCCATTAGCTGCTGTTAGGATGCTTGCATTTAACATGAAGAAAAGGGATTGCTGTATTTTTTATAAGGATTAATCTCTTGCAGTTTCCTGATTCATTTGACAATTGGTAAGATTTTCTTTTTGCAGGTTCGAATTGCTCGCATTTTTAATACGTATGGACCCCGTATGTGTTTAGACGATGGGCGTGTTGTCAGCAACTTTGTTGCACAGGTTAAACATCTGACTTGACTTTTTACCCTTCTCCTATTTCAAGTTTTTGTTTGGGATCTGATTGTGATCAATGCTTAAAATGTATTTTGATTTTCTAATGCTCTTAGTAATTGTTCAGGCCATTCGCAAACAGCCATTGACTGTTTATGGTGATGGAAAACAAACACGGAGCTTTCAATATGTCTCTGACTTGGTATGCCATATTGACTTTTGTAATGTCTCTATGGAACCTTTATCTGCGTAGCATCACTTAAAAATATTATTGATGCTTTTGCATTCTTCTGACTTTGTTTGGGACTTACATACTGCGAATTGCCTTAGCCTTGTTGGATGACTATATATTGCCATTCTAGTTAGTATGTTTTAAGAATCTAAGATATTCAGCATTTCATTCAATGCATTTGCAATCTTCACCCAATTATGTTGATTTCATATTTCAAGTGGAAATGTGAAGGCGTAAACAGGAAGATTTAAGACAACTCTCAAATTAGTTTGTAATTTACAATGAGTTACATTTTCTGGTTCTATTCTGTCTTTGGATCTAAACTAGTTAAGATAGATGCTTGTAATTATCTATTTGATCTGTTATTTCTGTGGTTACCACTTACTATATATGTAAGGGCATAAACTGAAAACTTGGCTTCAAAGAGGCAACTCAACTTCTAAAATAAAGCATTATTTAGTGATTTAACGAATCCCTACTGAGGACCTTGAATAATCTCCCATGGTAGGTTAATGGACTGGTGGCACTGATGGAAGGTGAACATGTAGGGCCTTTCAACTTGGGTAATCCAGGAGAGTTTACCATGCTGGAGCTGGCCCAGGTTTGTCTTTCTAATTGACTTATATATAATACTATTAGTTATTATATATTAGTATATATATATATATATATTCACGAATTTTCAGGTCATTTCCAGATCCTTAAAAAGGGGTTTTAAGTAATACAATCTTTGTTGCAAACCGTGTCCAAGTATTTCATGGTCACTCCTCAATGAGAGGAGAGGGAGAGAGTTTCTATAGCAACAATTTCAACTTTTTCTTTTACATGTTTATATAGGTTGTCAAAGAAACTATAGATCCAAGTGCAACAATAGAGTTTAGACCAAATACTGCTGATGATCCTCACAAGAGAAAACCTGATATTAGCAAAGCAAAGTCATTACTCAACTGGGAACCCAAAATTTCACTAAGAGAAGGACTGCCTCTCATGGTGAGTGACTTCCAGAAGCGCATTTTGAATGAAGATGAAGGTAAAGGTTACTAATGAAGAAAATTACAAGGAATGAGACATAGTATGTATAGTGAGAAGCATCTGAATCTTGTTGATTCATTCATTCGTTGTCCAAATATCCTCTAAATTCATCTTCATCCCACTATAGGAACACAAAAAGTTTTTTGCTCTTCATTACAAGCTTGAGTGCCACATCCCTATTTATTTCTGTTCTTTTCAATGCATTTTATCCAATAGTTCTGTCCTGCTGGTGAAAAGGTCTTTCAGGCCAATTTTTTGTTTCCTTGACCCAGCATGTGATTAGGCTACCTGAAGTTTGGTTGTTAGAAACAGACCGATCTGTTTGTATGGGCTTCCAGTGTCCTCTTTATCTCTGGGCTTGTCATTTCCACTTGCCCCATTACACTACATATATGTATCCATGCAAATAAACATCACATACATATATTGTATTTGTCGATATGAGTGATATGATGGTGTAGAACTGTTTCTTTAAAGTTTTGCTTCACACACCCATCTAGTATAAATTTACTCTTCCAATTTTGAAGTTTCTTTTGTGTTTGGTGAATGATTGCAACCTTTTTGTTGGTGCTGCTGTGGTTGCCACAAGATGTGATTGTTGCTAGGTAGGAGTTGAATGTCTTCAATGAAAAGCTAGCAAATTCATGGAGCTTTCGATTTGAACTCCCTATAATGTTGAATGATATGTTGTTTCAAAATTAGCCATATGCCTGGAACGTGCCCTCGGTATCCAGGGGATGCAAACCGACCACCATAGAACCCTGTTCAATAAGTGAAACAACTATAGTCGTTGACTTATTTAAACACAGGCTGCTACATATGCTTTTAGTTTTTCCTTCATGTTAGTTCAAACTTTTACCACAGTGAATTGAAGGTGAGTTCAAAGGGAAATTATACTTGCCATGCCATGTATATGTATTTCTTGTGAACAGTTTTTGTTCTTCGAATGGGTTCTTGGAAAAAGACAACTTTAGATGATTAGACATCTGGGGATCTGATTCCAAAGCATCCTAAATCCTTTGTTTTCATGTACAAGAATCCAATTCTATCCAAAGAGAAAGAACAGATTCCATTCCAAGAGAAAAAAAAAAAAAAAGTGAAGAAAATGGAACAAATTCTAGAAATGGTTTTAAGTTTTGAAATAACATCATTCTTATATTCTATGTAGACCTACCATCTCTGTATAATTTGTGCATTTGACTTTTTCTGCATTATGCTATAAACACATTTGAGATACTTATGAAGGTCTCCTTCCTCAAAAATTGTGAATAGAGGGTCGTCGATGCTTCAACCGCGTAAAATTACTGATTTCATGTTGTAATTACAACTTGAAGCGATGAATGTACTAATAAGTTAAATTAGCATAAACCAAGCTTTCATTATTGATATAATTAAACAAAAAACCAGCATGTTACCTCTTTCATTATTAAGATATTTTAGCAAGTTGCGCTCCATTTTGCGAAGGGTAAAATGACACAAGATAATTGTTATGGTAGTAGAGTAGAGAGATGATTTTAGAGTAAACAAGAGAGAGAGAGAGAGAAGTGGTAGAAGAATAAAGTGGACCAAAGGGTAGGTTGACATTGAATGAAATGGAAGAGAGAACATAAGGAATTGATTAGAGGGTTTAACAATATATTGGTAAAAATGGGTTGGCCAAAATGTGAAGAAAAGAGGATGCAAAAGAAAAACAAGCCAAATTCTATCAGCATCTGATTCCCATCATAAGCTACTGAAAGGGAACTCCATGGCTTCATATTAGAAACAAAGAAGAAGAAAAGTAGCTTTGGACTACTTAATACTTTCCAACACCCAAAAAAAAAAGAGCGGGGGTTTGAACTTCTTCTAGAATCCCTCTAATGCTTATTCATTAAGTGATTATTCCCTATTTTGCTGTTTGGATTTGTATTACCGTTCCCATGATTTAGATTTGACCTTCATTTTCTTTTCTGATGGGAAAGAACCAAGCTTTCTTTGCTTTGAGTTTGATTGAACCTTCTGAGTTCTGATAATTAAGAGGAAAGTAATGTCAGATAACAGATTCATTGAAACATCGACAAACATGTCGAAGACATTACTATGCGTTTTTTACTGCATATATGATGTGGAAAGAAGATGAATTTACAGACAATTGTTTAAAGTGTAATTGCAAGCAGACAGTTGCTGCTGTGATAGAGCATTAAACATTGGAATTGAATTTTTCTGTAAATTTCATCAGAAAGTTTTCATTGAATAAGACATGAATTTGTTGGACATATCAAATAAATTCTGCAGGCTCAGGCTGATAAAAAACATTATAGTTCCCTGTTATAATTTTACATGTTTTTCTTTTCAACTGGAGGATTCTGACTGCATGATTTATTTGGTTCAGTATCTATTTCCTCTTTGAGTATTAGCCAAATAAAGTGCTCTCAATATTTTGTTGGGAAAAATTCTTCATTTTTCAAAATGTAATAAGAATCAAACTGTTTCTCTCTCTCTCTCTCTCTCTCTAAAGAGATCTGCTTAAAACCAGAAAAGAACAAAGGCCTATCTGTAAAAGCTTTCATCTTTCTCTCTCTCCCCATAGGTTCAGATTCTCCCAACCATACCATTTCTTTCTCTTTCTCTCATAAATCATTGCCAAAAGATGAAAGGCATAGATATATTCTGTGAATACCAAGCTTCAATAGCCATATGAGCTTAAGCATGGAAATTGAGCAAGCCTCCTCATCTTCATCGTCCTCCTCCTTCCGCTCCTCGCCCGTTATTCAGCTCGGTGGCCGTGCTCTCGACCGCCACAACCCCATCATCTGTGATGGAAGAAGAAACATCACTGCCCCCAACACTCTATTAACACCTCCTCGAGATTTTTCTCGACCACCCTTTAGTCCCCAACCTCACCATCAACTCACAAAGAGCAAGAAAAACTCTTCAAAAGCCAACAGAAAAACCAAGACCAAAATCCCATCGGTGAAACAAGAAAATGAAGAGAAAGAAAGTTCTCTCAATCTTCCATCTACTGATATTTTGAAGAAAAGCTCCTTCATACCCACTGATATTGTTACAAGGAGCTTTGCTAAGTTGAGTGATCTGGTCGCTCCTCCTCCTCCGCCCCTGGCTGGATCATCTAGATACCTACTTGAAAGTGATACACAATCACAATTTTTCGATGGGTTGCCAGAGATCGACCCTGTTTACGATATCGTCTCGGTTGATGATTACAAAGAACTCAAAACTAAGGTAGATCAAGATGAGTCTACTTCAACAACTCAACCAACATTGTCTCAGGAGCCCAAACCAACTCCTACCAAACAGGTTTGCCACTTTGCTATACCTTTTAGTGATCAAGAAGTAATATGACAGAACATGATTATGGAGGATAAAAGAAACAATTGCAACTACTTTTAATATTCTATAAGGTAAATGACTTTCTTTTTAAAGAGAAATGTTTGCTTTTGGTTTTGTTTGCAGGTTGTTGTGTTGATGGTGTCACTGCACTGTAAAGGTTGTGAAGGGAAAGTTAGGAAACATCTTTCAAAAATGGAAGGTATACTTCAGCTTCCTTAAAGAATATGTTTGACAATGTCTTTAGCCCTTTTGATAACACTTGTAGAAAATGCCATCTCTTCGGACATGTTTTTGGACATCCATTCTTAATCTGTCTTTTCTTTCTTAGGATTTGGTGCTTTTACTAAAAAAAATGAAACTTTCTCTAGCTTGACATGATTGAGTATCGTATCTGTTCGAATGTTTTATTACGATAAATATACACTACGATAAAGGGTTTTTTTAACCCAAAAGGATAAATATTAGAAAGAATTGACTTTAAATTTTGGAAGCAGGAGTTACATCCTTCAACATAGACTATGCAGCCAAAAAAGTGACAATAGAAGGAGATGTAACACCAGTGGGAGTTTTGGCAAGTGTATCAAAGCTAAAGCATGCAAAGTTTTGGACTTCTCAACCGCCAACTCCGCCACCGCCGCCGCCACAGTCACCACCATCCACCTCGTTGACTGTGGCTTCGACATCAGCCACTACAGAAATGCCAGGAAACCAGCTTTGACTAATCATATCTTATGACTGATAAAGTTTGAGTTTACTGTACATCTAGTTTAAGACTGAACTTTGATGCCTTCAAAGATGGAAAAAGGTTGGGATTCTAGAGCATGCTGTTGAGAAGTTTCAAGTTAATTCTCTTTTCCTTTGTTACTTTTGAAGTTTTAAGCTGAGTAAGGTAAAGAGTGGCATCTTTCAAGCAAAAAACTATTGGGAATTGGATTCCCCATGGTTTTGCTGTAATATAATACAACCATGCCTTTTTGATTCCCAAAGCCTTTATTATCTGATGAGGTTTGTTTTCTCCGAAAATATTCCACAGAATGTGGTTCTTTGAAGCTGTTCAAACCTTGGTAAGAGTAAAGTTTCAGCCTAAATGATTAAATCCATATTAAATTATAAGTTTATTTCATAAGATTATTTAGTTCCTGTTATTTAAAAAGAAAAATTGTTGGACAATTGCATGATCCATAAATAATACACAATTTACAAAATAAGTAAAAACCACCGTTAAAAGTTTAAGATTCTATTAGACAGTAAGAGACCTAAATTCAAGAATTAAACTTGTAATTTAACCTAATCTTAAACATTTCTTAATAACCTAAAACAAAGTTATGACATAAGTCAACTCAAAGGGATACCTTAAGTCCAGGTCCAGCTACTAATCAGCATAAAAACTTGATTTTGACTGCATTCTTCTAACCTCACTTGCAAAATTAATCATGAAATGGACGACCTTACTTGAACAGGTCTATTCTATAGGTCGTACAATTGTCCTTGAGTTCTAAAAATCATGAAATGTTTTTTTTTTTTTTTTTTTTTTTGGGGGGGGGGGGGGGGGGGGGGGGGCGGCTCCTCATGCATTAAGTTTAAAGGCTTTATATCTTATTTCGACATGAGAGCTACATCATCTATAAATACATATCAACTACCTCAGTTATGAGTTCATCTACCATTAGTCTCTCGATCTCCTTGCCTATTACATCAACATCATACCCCAACACTAACCATTGCGTTGTCCTCCCCACCACTTTCTCTACAATGTCTTCATCTACTTTCTTCACTTGCTTAGCTAGAAACTTACACAAATTATTGAAGAGCTCTTCACTATGCCCTACTTGAATTGTTGGGGGCCTTATCCATGGATAAGGGTCAGTGAATTTTTGGTAAATATCCAATATTCCTAAATTTATACGGTCAAAAAGTAGCTTTCTTTCTGACCTTGGTTGAGAAGACCAAACCGCATACTTCTTCTCGAGCTCCTCAAATGTAGAAGGATCAACAGGGCATTCCAGAGAGTGCCACATTGCAATGAATATGTCGGGGTCGGTATCTTTAAAAGCTGAGTTCTGTAAGATATCAGTTAGATATGAAAACTCCCAGTTATCTTCAACTTTGCAAGCATATCTCTCCTCTGGAAACCCAATGGAACCTTCCACTCCATCTTCATCCCTCGAGATGTGCTGTGTTTCTTCAGATTCAGTGAAAGCTTCTGTCTCTAACTTGAGTAACTTGAGTTGCATTCGAAGCCCTGTATTCATCACACAGAGGATAACAAATTAAAACTTACCCAGCTTCAGAAAACAGAAGATAGTTGAAACCATAAGATTCTAATCTCTACAGAGGCCTGGCTAGTCATCATTTCAGAACACTTGAGTTAGATCATATATAATAACTTTGTACTTCTCAATTCTCAAGATCATATTCATCTTTTTTTTCTCGTTCGTTCTTTTTCGTCTCTGATGAATGAAAATTAGATCACTCCATTCAATAATTTTATGTTTCCATTTTCATCCTTTACAACTCAGCCAAATTTGGAGAACTAAAAAGAAAGGGCAACTATTGGACCACATGATAATCAGAAGAGTCAATGGTATGACAAGAAGATACAAACATCTGCTTATAAAGATGAAAATTGAGTCAAACAACTTGTACTGTTACAGATGAATACCACCCAATTTCACATTCGATGAGTTTAAAAGCAAGGCAGGTACAACCTGAAGTTCAATTCAATATGTTCATGGTTTGAATAATATCATACTTGAATAACAGGCAGAATATTAGAATTATTTCAAACTTAGGTTGATTTCATCTGCCAGATCAATTCAGTAAATGCTTAAAGGAGAGCATAATCATACGTAATTACCATGGAGGTCAGCACTGAGACTCTCAAAGCAGTCAGAACCAGGCGGTAGATCATCTGTAAAAGGAGGTTCCAGAACGGAAACTGGACTGGGCTGATCAGCCTCCTTTGAGCTTACAGGAGATTCTAATCCAGATATAGATTTCAAATGGAATGAAGTATCTTCAGATCCCTCAGGCGACAATTCCTGGATATAAAAAAAAAGTTTTAGATTGGGGAAAATTGTCAATGCAGGATTTCATGGTTAAAATATCCTGAAGTGTACAGTGAGAATATTTTAAGACAAACCTTAGAGATAAAACAATCTTGATCCCCAGAGGGAGAAATATCTTCTACCACTGAATGAACCGACAATTCCGGTTGAAGTTCCTCATTAGAGGATACAATCGCCTCATCAGATTTCACTCTCAAATCCATCCAACTTTCGAGAACATGAGTTTGGTCCTTCACCGGGAAATGTGTTGATTCTTCAACAACCAGCAGATTCCCATCGGCTGGTTCATTGTCTTTAAAATCGCTGTCTTGATTCTGGCTAGTGCAAATCTCCAGTACAGGGTCGTTAAATTCCTCAAGTGAACAGATAGAACTATGAGATTTCCTTCTCCTATGTCTGGAATTTCTGTGGGCTATATGTTCCCTTTGGCATAAATTCTCGCTAATTGCCTCCTTTCTTTCCCACTTGAAGGCCTCTTTTGGTATCACAAGTGGATCCATCCTCAGAGATTTGGATTTTGTTTTAACAATCTCAAAGGCAGTTGATGAGGCAGGAAGAGATCTTGACCTAGATAATTTCTCTAAGCAGATGTCCTTCCAGCCATCCCTACTACTTATGCCAAAAGGTACGATGCACTGGTCATTAAAAACTTTGCCGCCAGATTCTCCTCGATACCTTGGTTCCATATATGCAGGTGTACTTTCCTTCTCAGGCATGGCAAGCATCTCTGCCAGTGTGCAACTCCTACTAACAACACCCGTCTTATGGTAGTCACAAGTAGTTTTCCATCTTTCTGATAGTCTCTTCTTAGCCTCTGCACTCAAGGATGACTGTTTATAACGGAATGATGAAGACCGGCGTTGACCATTTAAGCCAAACATATCGCTGGTATTGCATTTCCCAGCCTCTAAATCATTCCCAATAAAAGGACTTGCATTCCTATCATGTCTTGCTATTCCAAGAGATGAACTCATGGAACCATATTCAAAATTTTCTCTCACTTGCCTAGTTTTCTTGGAAACTTCTTTAGAAGATCTAACCTCATGACTTGATACCCCTGGATCGTCATCATGGTTCTTCGTTCTCAAAGTTTCCATCCCCCTGATCTCTGTCCTTTCAGATTCTGATGGCTTTCTACAATCAGACTGAAAAGCATGCGAGGATGATATAACACTGGAAGAATTTTGTGCCTTCCCAAGATTTGGCTTCAAAACAACAATTCTTTTTGGGAAGATAGACATTCTTTCATCGTCCTCTAATTTAATTCTAGAACTTTCAACAGGACATTTTGCAACATAATTAGAATCAGAGGGGCTGATATGACCGCTACAATGTTTGCGAGATTTTCTGTGCTTCTTCCGTGGATTTCTCCTCACTGACTTCCTACCAGAGTCATGGCACCCATGATTCTCATCATCTGATGATTTCATAGATACCGTATGAATACAATTAGAGTGGGGAAGAACATCATTTATGTCAAGAAGATGCTTCATGAATAGAGAATCTGGCTGCTGAAGATATTTCAGTAGAAGTTTCTTGTTTGAATCCAGTACTTCAAGGGCGTCATGAAATTCCTTGGAACCCTGTAGCTTCTCGTCAGTTACAAGACGTCTGGCATCCATGAACTTCTTATGAATAAATTCCATCTCTGTTCGAGCAGGCTTCAGATTTGCAATCTTGGGTACTGAGAAACTGCTGCTTCCTTTCATCGATGTTTCCTGTACCTCAAAGACATCCTTAAATTTTTGCTGCTGCCTTGAACTTCGTGCATACAATTGATTGTCGTCAGATGCAGCACGCCTTTGAGATTTTTCAGGTGATACCGTCCTCTGCGAATGGTTCCCTGGCGTCTTCTTCTGTTGTTTATAAGACGGCCGATGCGGCACTGGCATCCCATCCAGACCCATCAATTTGGCAACGGGACTGGGTGACCTCCTGGATTCAGTCTCTTTAGACATTTCTTCTGCTATTACGCTTGCCTAAACTAAAGAACTTCCAATTCAACTTAAGCGTGGACTACAATTTTTTAAATCATTTTACCAACCATCACTTCTGTTTTCATTTTGACTCTACAGAATGACCAAAAACAAGGGAGAATCAGCTAAATCAACCTGATGTAGGAAATGGTATAAACCATATTACATAGTTCAACCAACATGTAAGGTAGGTAAGTGAGAGCATGGTGCATGTAATCTGCTCCTGTTGAGATTTGAATACTTGGCTCTTTCCTGGAAAATGTGGTAAACAAGGATGGGGTGAAGGATCAGAGAAATTTTTTTAGTTTTTCTGTTTTTTTTTTTTTTTTTTCCGAAAAGAACAAAAAGAAAACCCAAGTTTGAAAAATGTAATTTCAGAGGATTTATCAGGGAATCGAGTATTGCAACGAACAGAATCCAATGTTTCAAAACATACCAAAGATTTTCTTTTTAAATTTACAGGAAATATTTAAATTAACAAAAGGACAGAAAAGGAGGTAAAGAGGAGCAGAGCAAAGGGAGGGGGGAAGAGTTCACAAAAACAAAAATGGAATTCAATTTAAAGGTGAACTTCGGAAAGTACCTGGATGGCGATCACTTTTCCTAGCAACTTATTTCACGCGCCTCAGTTACATCTAGAAAAATTATTGAAAGAGATGATTTTATAAAGAAAACCCTACAAAAGAATAAAAAAGTGGGGAAAAAAAGTCAAAAAGTAACTTCTTGAAAACCTGCTTTAGCAAAGGATTCAAGCCCAGGCAATAACTCCAGAGACTTGATATTGCAGACAAACTGCAACAGACAACAGTAGAAACACCAATAAATACATATAAACAAAAATTCTTTCCAATTACTCAATTCTTTCTCTTGCCAAAAGAAAAAGGTGAAAGTACTACCATACCAATTAGCCAGCCATAACATGAAATACTTGGCTTTTCAAATCACATTATCAAAGCAACCAAAAATCAAGCTAATGGGGTTGCAACTTTCTCAGTTTCATTAGCATTTAACAGCAAAACAAAATAAAAGCCCCCAAACTTCCAGCTGAGAAACTTGTGGCACAAAGCTAGAAACGAAAATTCTCGATTAACGTTATACCTCAGTACATTCAACAGAAGCACAAGAACAAAGAAACAAACAAATTCATTTCTGTACTCTTTTCCTTTCCCGAAATTTCCTCAAGAGCCAAATAGAAAGCACTCAACAAAGAAACAAGAAAAACTAACCGAAAGACAGACTTCTCGATTACGTCGTCCTTTCAAAACAACTGTTCACCAAGCTTACACAAGTGATTCCCGTGACCTTCTACCTATTTTGTCGAAACAGGTCGAAGCTTCTCTACTTCACGCATTAAAAGCACTTTCTAAATAAATGAACAGTCAACAAAAACACATTCGAAATCCCCGAGAGTACCTCGAATTCCACCACAGGCAAATGAAGGACACCTTTCAGTCTCAGATTCAGAATTCGGTACAATCCGGAAATCCGCAGATCGTGAGATTCGAAAGAACGGTAAATAAGGAATGTGCGTGGGGTAGTGGAACCGGAACTAACCCTAGCCAAATCGGAGATACGGAAATTCCAGTCCGGCGAATCGAGACGGCGGAGCACGGCGGAGGAACCGATTAAAGAGAGAGGAAAAAGAGAGAGAGTAATGGATTTGAACATTTAAATTGGTGAAGGATTGAGAAAGATGAGCGGCAAGTGGATGGACTGAAAGGCCAATTTGGCCCAAGAAAAATGTCGACGTGTCGGAATCTTATGCCGCCATGTCGACTTTTGGAACTGTCGTAAAAGGAAACATAAAGAAATTGGAAGGGTAATTATGTAAACTGGTGATAGGGGTAGATTTGGAATTCGTTATATTTAAGAAAAGGGTGAATTTAAAAAAGTTTGGTAGCATGAAGCATCTTGACTTTTGTATAATTATTTTAAAATTATTTATTGTTCTTTATTTTAAATTTTCTATATAAAAAAATTATTTGAAATTTATTCAATCAACCCTCTCTTTTTATATATATATAGGCGTGTAATTTCAAGGATGATGAAAAAAATCGAGAAAAAAAATGACTCAAATCATCCTCGTAAAACTGTTATTAAAAAAATTTTCTTATTAAGTATATCTGAACATTTTGAACTTTAAGAGTTAAGTATCAATTAAAATCAATTCAAAGACGATTAAATTTATTTTTCCAAAGTTCTCACTTGGTAGCAAAATAAACTATCACATAATTTTTCTTAATTGAGCAGAGAAAAACGATAAAAAAAAACAAACAATAAGATGAAAAAACACTCCTTAATAAAAAGAGTTATACTTCATTTGATTATTATAGTTCTCTAATTTTTAGAGACTTTGATGTAAACCTTAAATTAAAAATTACCTTTAATCCCCAATAAATAATAATTTAGTCATTAAACTTTGGTTGGTAGCAACTTAGTTCTTAAACTTTTAATTTTGTAACAATTTATCCTTAAACTTTAGTTCGTAGCGATTAATTCTTATATTTTAAAATTTGTAACAATGTAGTCCCTATCGTAGCAATTAGTGTTGAAATTTAATGAAATTTCTCAAATAAATAAACGATAAACTAATGAGAGACTCAGTATGTTTATAATATACAAAGTCTACATCATAAAATAATAAAAATTGACATCTAATTTTGATAAGTTTGTTTATATTAGGGACTAAATTGTTATATATTATAGTTCAGGAACTAAATTGTTACAAAGTTAAAAATTACTGGATATTTACAAACTAAATTTATTGATTAAATTGTTACTTTCATAAAAATTTAGGGATGAAATATTTTTCAACCTTTTAATGTTTTGTATTAATACTGTTTTTATGAAACGATAGAAAAAGCCAATTGAATGATGTAAATCATAAATAAAAATAATTTAATAGAAATAGATCTTCTTTTATTATTATTATTATTATTATTATTATTATTATTATTATTATTATTATTATTGGTTGTTGCGAAGTACGCCAATAAAGAAATTAGGGAAGGCTTTGTGGTGGAGTCCCACAATGATACAGGCACGGCTATCAATTATTTCTATTTTTATAAGTTACTTTCATATCTTAACAAAATATAAGGTCAATTCTCAAGATTTTGGAGAAAATAAACTTTCATCTCCCACATATTTTGACTATATTCACAACATAAATGTCTAACTTTACTAATATACAAATTCTAGATATTAATAAAGTGAAATTGACCACGTAATATCTCTAAAGATCGAAGGTTCAATTCCTCACTTTACATATCTCTCATTTTGAGATGAAATAGTGTGAAAATAAAAGTTTTAGATGGTAAAAGAATAAACTCATATCGGTTAGTTTTGAGGAGAAATAATGTAAAAATTTAATAGAAAAACTTTGAATGAGGTTAAAAAATAAATGCATGTTCTTTTTTGTAGATTTTTTAAATTCAATCTCTTTAAAAATTAAATTTTCACATTGAAATAAAGCTGGAAATTGAGAAAAAATTAAAATTAAGTAGCATATTGAAAAGACTTCATTGTCCGACGACATTAGCATGTGAAACTATACAATGGTATGTAATCAGGACTATAAAACTAAAAAATTTAAACTGAACTAACGTAGCTAATTTCAAAAGAAAAAATCAAAATTTTCTCGAAATTTCAAGATTTATTGAAAATCTCATCAAAAGTGAAGGAAAAAAAAATTTGGAATTTCGTCGAAATGGTAAAAAAATAACAAACAAAATGTTCCTATTGAAATTTCAAGACTGATTCAAAATTTTGATGGAATTTTTTCCATATATCCCATCAAAATTTCCGTTAGAAATGAGATAATTTATGAGATATCATCATAGAAGTAATTAGATATATTTTAATAATTAATATTTAAGTGCATCCCTGAACTCACCTATATTTATATATTTCACTAAATTGTCCAATCATAACTTTATCAAGTGGCACATTTTATTTTTTCTTTTGGAAATATTTTGATATTTTTTTAGATGTACGTGATGAAAAAGGGTGCACAAATATAAATAATCATTCAAATATTACCTATTTTGATTGGGTAACTAAAAAGAAGGTAGCATGCATGAAACATGGACAGAGTGATGGGATATATATGACAACTGAAGCTTCTTTTGTTTCCTTCCAATTCATTCACTGCTTCTACATACATAGAGACAGAGAAAGAGAAACATTGCACAAACAACAAGAAGTGCCATATAGAGACAATGACCTAAGTTTATTTGTCATGTCCACTTAAAATCTTACCATATCATCACAATAATGCATAGAAAGTGGAAGAGGGGTTATTTCATTACTCTTCATAACCTTTTGGTTTCATCACTAATAGAATAGGGAATGGAACATTGAGGCATTTGGCCCATTGACTATTGTTAATTTACTGGTATTTAATATGTTCGAATTAGTAAGTTTGTGTTCAACGTATAGAATTATAAGATGAAGTTTTACGATAATTATGAAAAGTAAATTAAGAGAGGAAATTTGAGTTACTTAATAAAGATAAAAAGTGTAAAAAGATTAAAAAAAATGAAGTTGCTCGATAAATATGTGAATTTCAATAGTGTTAATATTGAAGTTGAGTTGTTTAGACCAATGGAAGAAGTTCGTGGGCCAAACGGCTTGTAAACTTTTAATTTCATATCCATCAATTTGAAAAAGTGAAAATAGATCCAGAAATCTTTATTTTTTTTAAAAAATTAAAGATAAGAAAAATAAATCATAAGTCTATTAGGTACATGATTAAAGGTTCAAGTACTTATTATCAATGATTGAAATATCTATCAATATTTCGATGTGTCTATAAATCAAAAGGTTGTGCATCGATAATAAATATTAATCAAAATCTCGGATATCTTTTATAAACATACATAGAACATGAACAATCATTATATATTAATCTTGATATGAATATGAAACTAATAAGAAGATTTATAACCTAGTTTAAAAGTAAAAACAACTCACTTATTAATTTGAACATATCTTTCTTTATATATAAATTTTATTATTTAAAGAATATTCTATTAATACTAATCTCTTATCAATATATTCATTAATATATCTATAGAATTAAAATATCGAATCAATTCAACGTCAATATAAAGTTGCAATGACCTATTTGACACAAACCTAAAATTTTGCAATTTAATCAAGTTCTTATTAATGTTGTTGCGGAATCAATACAACAAACCACACCAAAAGGGAATGTTCGAGATCTTTTAAGATATAAACCAAAAGTCTTAAATTAAATTTAAACACCTCAATAGAAAATTTACTATCTTAAATCCTTGGTTGTTTCTTGAAGCTGAGCTTTTATATGGGCAAAGCTTCCCTAAAAATTGAATAGGCATGGGCCACAAATATAATTATATAACAATTAGAACAGTTAAACCTATAAAATGTTATTAGAAAGAGGTGGGGAAAAAGCTTAATGTAGAAGACCCCACTTATTTTTCAAAAAAGAAAAAAAAAACATTTACAATATTCATTATGTCTTATAAGAGAACTTTGCATTACATCATTGGTGTTCTTTTAAGGGAGAAAAAATGACAAAAGATCATTGCTTAGTATCAAAGAAAAAAAAAAAAAAGTAACCTAAAAGAAGTGACAGATCCATAATTTTTGTTCAATGGACTGAATATAAAACTTCGTGAGTATTTCAAATTGAATCCATAAAAAAATATTTAATAGATCTCAACTTTCAATTTCATGTCTAATAATCTAAAGAAGTTGCATCCAAAAAGATTAAACATCTTATCACCATGCTAAGATAACCATTTTAATAACTAAAATGACTTTTTTTATATTAGTGTAAAAAAAAAAAATGCATTGAAGTGGGAGACTCAAACCATCCAGGCCTATGGTAAATTTGCACAACTACATGTAGTCTTATTACTACTAAAAAGAGGTTATATGAATATTTCAAATTGGACTTGATTTCTAAGTACAAGTAAGAGATTTCCACAAAATAAACAAAAACAAAAATCAAATAACAAGGCCATTTGGAAACAGAAACCACCAAAGTTGATGGAAGAAAGTTTTCACTAAGGCCACGTTTACCGAATTGCAATAAAAATTGGTGTAATTGTAATGAAATTCTATTGATGGACCAATCGTAATGAATCTGAATTACAAATGCAATTGGATTGTTTTTTATCGCGTTTACCTATAATTACAAATTCATCACATTTATCATTTAATCCTAACAGTAACGGTAAAAATAACAATAAATGTCATATTCATAATTTTTATACTTGTACGGAAACAAAATCTGTAACGATAATAGTAAAGATAGTGAATCCCACGTAATTTCCAAATATAATCAGATTGAACACCGAGTTTTGTTTACAGATTTGGAGGTAGATCCCACACCTCATTACAATTACGAAATACAGATAAACAATAACAAATGTAATCAATTGGAGTCCACTTTTTACTTTACCATGACGGATTACGTTCCAGTTACAATGTTCAAGAAAAAAGTTAGCAATGGAAGTAAATAGAGAAACAGTAAAATTATATTCTGCTACTTTCTAGTGGTGAGAATCTATCATTGAAATCCATTTTCAAAAATGAATTCAGATCTAAATAAAAATGCAAAATGTAGCTCCAATGTTTCAAATCTAGAAGGTACAAAAATTAAATGCAGATAATGTAGAAAGAAGAGAAAACTGTACATTTGAAATGTTTTGAAGGAGACAAATGTAGTGATAATGAACTAAAAAGATAAAAAGGTAAATTCGCCTAGAGTGGACTGGAGCATCATCTTTGAGGTCAAATCCCAGTTCCCAGCCATGGAATTTCGGATTGGATTTAGTCACCTTTTTTTCTTCGGATTATATGCGTGACAAACAAGGCAGTCAACATTTTTCCTTTCTATTTCATACAGTCGCTTTCTAAGCCAAACACACTCCGAATCCAATTTCAAGGCCATCCACTTGATCCTATGACCATGACATTAAAATTGTTTAGATATTTTTGAATCCGACTCTCAACCTAACTTGTGTTAATTTGATTTTTAAACTTTTAATTTTGTGTCAAATAAGTCTGTAAAACTTTCACTCTTGGGTCCAATACATTCTTGACATATTCTAAATTTCTAAAAAGTAATTGATCTAATAGATAGATTTGAATTTTATCTAATGGATCATCTACTTTAAATTCTATATCTAGCATGCCGTAATTTTTATAAAACATTGAATAGGTCAACAACCTATTAAATATGAAATTCAAAATTCAAGAACCAAACAATTTAGATCCCGTTTAGTAACCATTTGATTTTTTATCTTTAATTTTTAACCTATAAACACTCGTTCCATCTCTAAGTTTCATAGTAAAAAATTGAGAGAAAATATATTTAATTTTCAAATACCAAATTGTTACCTAACGGAACCTTAGTATTTCAAATTCTAATATTATACAAGGGTGCTAAACTCTAAATCTTAAACCTACATCCCAAAATCCTTCCCAATATCTACATTAAACTAAGAAATACAATCTTATATAAAACCTAAATTATCATACAAGTTTTTACCGATCATGAATATAAATGTAAAATGATAACAAAAAATTCATTGATATTTCCTATATGAAGCAATGAAGACGCACATGAAACCAGCTATGGATACATCTGAAGACAAGTAAATGTAGAGACCAACCTCTGTGTCGTATCCTGAGGGTAATTCTTGGCCTCCAAGCCTCCACTTGTACTTTACCTTCTGCAACTGCATGGTCCAGATGAATTAATGCGACATGACATAAATAAAACTGGACCTTCATTTTTAAAAACCCAACAAATTTTGAACACTATTCTCTGAGAATCCACATCAAACAAGTGTGTATGTATTTCACTTCAAAATGTAAAAGTGAAATGAAAAAGAGGCAAAAGTCCTTTCATGGGTGAAAATTAAGTTCAGTATTTAAAAGGGCAGATATTACGGGCTATGTTGTGCATGAAAGAGACATACAGCCACAAAAGTTGAAAGTAGGAGATGACCTAAAACATTCAAAAAGCAAACAAGAGCTCCATTTCAACTTTCAAATCTAAAGCCTTCCTTTTTGATAAAGTTAGGCATAATAATAAACACTAATTGGAAATGGAGCATAATAACAAGATCATAACGTAAAGAAAAGCCCTTGACACCGAGAATAAGAAAAATCACTATTAATAACGTCATGAATTTAATAAAAAAAAAATTAGAAACCCAACTTCTCACTCAATCTTTGGAATGGGAAGAAATGAACAAAAACTAAAAGAATTTGAAAAACCAGTAGCATTACAAGCAACACAATGAGCAACCTCAATCCCAGCATGGAGGCAAAATGAGAAGAAGACAACTCCCAAACACCTCACCAAAGCACCAATGTTGTCAACCGAATTTTTCACCTCAATGAAATCTGAAGAGCAGATGTTAATCAAATCCACAACCTCCCTAACATCAGATTCAACCACAATGGAAAGGGAGGCAGATATCAATAGAAGAAAAGAAAGTTGAGGCACTTAATAATCGCTTGGGCTTCCAACTTGATGGACCATTCTTGAGCAAACTTACAAACCGCGAAACGAATAAGAGATCCAAGAGAATCACAAACCACTCATCCCACTCCACCACAATGCTTCTCAAATTTCCACGACACATTGGCATTCAACTTCCAATCGGACTAATTTAAAGAGTAATCTGGTGTTTTTCAAGGGTCCTTTAAGAGTACTAAACTCTTGTGTACTAATTAGAAGTAGATCTAAAATGATCGATAAGAAGAAAGAAAACAGAACTACCAGTCCATCCTTTCATTAATCAGAACTAATGGCCCAACCATCAATGCTAGTGGAAGAAACAATAATGAAAGAAGAACAGCAATTCATTATATTCATCAGTCAGCCTATTAGAAAGAAGATACAGAGCTGCAGTCAAATTTAATGTCCAGCTAGTTAAGATTTAAAAAAGAAATTCAAAGTTCAAACTTACAAAATGATACACCTTTGAACAAGCCAGAAACTTATCTAACCGGATCCAAAACACATTGGTTTTTTTTCAGGGTTGTACATTTCGTTCACACTAAAATCCATCATGGATAGAGGAAGTTCACCTACTAAAAAGTACTTTGATTAGACATATGCAATTCAATACACCAAGGCATGTGCAGTGTGAAAAATGGGATCCAGAGAGCAACTTCAGTTAAACTACATTCATCAAACTCCATAACATGGGAATAACAACATATTTACCTTCCATCCCTTAATTTCAACCAAATTTGACAAAAACTGGAGCTAGATTACAACGATGAAGCAACAAAACCATCAGGCATAGAACCAGAAAGTTATGAAGTTATTATTAAAAAGACAATCAATTATTCGAAGCTGCTGCATCCCTCTCAAACTGCTGTACGAAATGCTTGGTTGCAAACATGTTTTCATCAAAATATTCTTTGTAGGGATGGTTCTTTGGAACAAGCCTTCGAAATATCTCAAATTGCTTCTCAGCCTCATCATTCTTCCTAAGCAGAGAATAAAGAATTCCCTGACACAAGTATGGCCTAAAATCCCTCGGTTCTTCCCTCTCAAGTTCCTGGTAATCTTTCAATGCTTCAGAGTAACTTCCTTCCATAACTTTAATCTGAGCTATCAAAAGCTTAAAATCCCTTTCCTCCGACTTCCCTTTATGTTTCTTGCAATGTTCCACTGCTTCTTCAATCCTTTTCAGAATCGCCTTCAATGAATCAGTATCTGATGTCTCTGTCAACATTACAAGCCCATGATAGGCCTCAACCTGAAAAGGATCCTTCACTAAAATTTTCTCAAACTCCTTTCTCGCCAATTCAGAGTTACCCACATGACTATGAACGTTGGCCTTCAACACTAGCCATTCTAAATCATCGGGCTCAAGTTCAATTAAACGGTCTAGAATTTTAACAGCTTCAGGAAACTTCCGAGCCTTAACTCTTACCTCCATGAGCGATCGAAGAGCTTCAACATCATTTGGATTTTTCACCAATTGTTCTTCAAGTACCCTCTCTTTTTCTTCATGAGAAGCTTCGTCCTCCGTCGATTCCTTCACAGGTTCCACCGTAGGCGGAGGAATAGGAGCTGCAATAGCACGTTTCCCGCAAAACCGCATAAAAAACAAAGCGGCGACCGCGGTGAAAGTAACGCAGGTGGTTTTGAGGATTGATGAGGAAATGGGGTCTAGAATTTGGGGAAACGAGGGCCTCGTCCGTCGCGGAGTTTGGAAAACTGAGTCAGAGGAGGACGACAGGGATGGGGAAAATGCTCTGATGGATGATGATTTGAACGACGGCGACTGTACTGACAGCCGGGTTCTGAAGCTAAGTTTAGATACTGGTTTTGAAAACCACGGTAAGTGGTCCAGGGGAAGGTGAAGGGAGTGGTGGCAGTGTTGCAGTCTCCCAAGAGAGTCCATGGCGACGGGAGAAGAAAAATGGGATTCACAGAGGTGTAAAACCCTGATCACGTTGCCCAAGGAAGAAGACGAAGAATAACGACGATGGGCTTGGGCGTACAGGAATCTCGGTGTATACCCGCTACGACGTCGTTTAACACAGGAAGAGAAAACCGCCAAATTCTTTGGCGCTCTTTTCAAAAATATATGTATTTGTGTAGGCCCATTTCTTGGCTCACAAAGTTTTATCTTAAACCAAGTTCTTGAATATTTTATCTTAAACAGTTTTTTTTTTTCTTTTATTTTTACTCTTAAATTTAAAGATAAAATATTTCCTCCCATTTCATGTCTTTCTTTTACCATATGTGGGGAAGTCAATAATATAATCCATTCCATTTGAAGTCTTTTAAGTTTTTTTAGTGTTTATCATTAAATTTCTATGCTATCTTTTCACACTTGTGTACTATAGCACTTGCCACGTATTAGAAAATCAGAACTAAACTTGGTAACAATTGAAAAATGAATAACAAGAGGAAAACAGTAGTAGAAATCTAAAGACGGAATAAATAAGAATAGGTTTCAAATCTTGTGAGGACTAAAAAGAGGATGAAACTGAATAACTCATACATCTTAAAAACTAGAACTTCAAACTCTTCAATAGTCAACTTTAACGCAATTAAAATTTAAATAAAATGATTTAATTTTTTTTTTTAAAAAAAAAAAAAAAAAAGGAAAAGGAAAAAGGAAACAATAATGGTTAACATGAACACAGAACTTAGATTTCCTTCTCATTTCAGAAAATCAATTAAAATTTCCAAAAAAACCTTAGAAAATCATTCCAAGCGGCTCAAAATCCTGTTTGAAATCTCATTATTCAAATGTAGAGGGGCCTTTGGGTTGGTCGTTGAAAGGCAAAAAGAAAACGCCATGGAGCTTTACTTGCCTAGCTATCGAAAACCTGAAAGCCGAACACCATCAAGTGATTGCCATTTAACATTCGTTGTTCAGATGGTAAAAAACTTCCTACAAATAATTGGTCTTGTTTCCAATTCTCATCTCCAAGAAGTTCTCTTTCAATTCTATATATATGTACTCGTATGTTCTCAATCGTTTTCTGTTACCTCCAACTTCGTGTTTCGCTTCCCTATTCTGTATCTGTTGTATCCAAAATTGGCGGGGCAAAGCTCATTCACTCTTATACACGCTCTTTTCGGCGAGTCTCACCGCTCCGATTTCAATTCCACGACAACCTTTGGTTTGCTATCTGCATTCCAACCGTTAGCCCTTGTCCAAGCACCTGGAAATAATGAACTAGCCAAATACATATCAATACAAAAAAGAATATTAGTACATTACTTTTGTAGTTTTGCTTAAAAACCTCCACCAACCAAACTGGATTTCATCAGGAACAGACAAGATCATTATATGGTATGGTGTAGCAAAGGGGAAGGGGGAAGGAAAAGGGAATGTAATAGAATCATCTATTGGACTTTAACTACATAAGAATTTTGACAAATACAAATGAAAAAGAAACAGATAATGAGCTTATTGGTGAAACAATTCATCACTTTAAAAGTTTCTTTCTTTCTCCCTCGATAGCGGCTCACTCTTTGATTAAAATGTGAATGAGAACTACAAGGGGTAACCACACCTTCTTAGATCCCTGGTGAAGAAAGGATGTCTTAGTGCTTCCCTTGCCATGAGCCTCTCTGCTGGATCATAACGTAAGAGGCCTTGCAGGAGATCAATCAAATCACCAGCCGAGTGATCAACGTGCTGCATTATAAGGTTCTGCATACAACATTTCATAAGAGAGCACTAAAGAATTACACCTTGGATTACAAAAACAAATTGATGGAAGGGGCAAAGATGAGGTGGAAATAATTACAGGCAGCCTCAGTAATTTCCAGACTGCTCTCATGCTTTCTCGAGACGTTGCACCCTGGGGCCAATCTAGCTGCATGCCTCGCCTGAAGTATTTTTCAGCACGCCGACTGCAAAAGTTAAAAGCACAGAAAAGACAAATAATGAGAGCTTCGTCAAAAATTACAACCCAAAAAATTAACAAAAGGAGAACATAATCCTCACTCCGCCCGCAGAACCATATGTTGAGGCAACGGGCCCAAAACCTTCTCCATCATGGCAAGATGCTCCAAGTTCTCGTGTGTTTGAAAAAGTGCCTCGCCCTGTTTATAAAGCAATAGAAAATTATAAAAGGAAAAGGAAAAGGAAAATGCAGAACCTAGTTGTAGAAATAACTCAAACTAATCAGAGAACAGAAAAGGAAATTCATATTTTCCAAAAAAAAAAAAATTTAAAGCAACAGTTAAAGTGGCCAATTACCAAAATACCTCCCCATAAAACTGTAACCGAGCCATAGGTCTTACAAAATGTCTCACCGCAATACATAGTGATAATATTTATCAGGAATCTTACAAAATGAAAGGGCCACAACAGAAGAGCAATATAAAGGAAATTCCTATTTTCCAAACATTTTTGGCCACAGATTGAAATTGAATCAAAGTGCAATTTGTGCAATTTGTTTGAGGATAAACAAAATATAATCAAAACACCGAATGGTTTAACCGAGTCTATAAAATAATACTTACAGAACAAAGTTCAACAAGTATGCATCCGACACTCCATAGGTCACAAGGATAGTTCCACCCTAGACCTGCAGGCAATATAACAGTGTGTAATTCAAGGGCAAAGCATAGCCAACCGGTAAACAGATATTACTGCAAGAGAATATTGTACCCAGGATAACTTCAGGTGCCCTATAATGACGTGTTGAAACAATATAGCTGTGATCTTGATGTTCAGTCGTGGTACTTCCAAAATCAATGAGCTTGATTGCAGCCGACTTTGGAAGATTCTTGAAATAGGACCCATCTTTCACTGAACGTGATAAAAACTAGAATGCAGAAGGGGGGGTCAGTTTTTAAAAATAGCAACATATCTCAACCATGCAAGAACATTGCCCTTCCCATGTATGACTCCACGGGAATTAAAAGCAACCAGTATACCTTATGATCTGGAACTCTAATGAACTCCGAGGAAACAAGAAGAATATTCTCCGGCTTCAAGTCAGTGTGAATTAGCCGTAGCTCGTGCATAACTACAGAAAATCATTTAAAAGACCAGTAAGACGGACATCCATAATATGTATTATTTCATGCACCAGCAAACAAACTGCCATATATCAATAGTCATTATGAAAAAAAAAAATCAATAGGCAATTCCAGAATTCACATTACGTGTATTTGAGCATCAAGTAAATAACAAAAAAAAAAAAAATGCAAAAATTATTCACACACATGCTACAGACTCCAGAAGTTGTCTGGCAAACTCCCGAACAAGATCAATGGGAAATGAACGGTAGCTGTTTTTGCGAAGAAAATCGTATAAGCTTGGTCCAAGCTTCTCAAATACCTGTCCAAACCATTTAAATTCATCCCCAAGTTTTCTTTTAACTCACACAATACTCAGGCATGGAGGAACTAGCATTGCCCCTCCAAATTAATCAAATCAGGAGATATTAACAAATACTTACAATACATATATGATTACGATAGTCAAACCAATTCCGAATTTGCACACAACTGCAAAGAATGAAACCACTTATACTAATATGTGTATTAAACTTCTCCAACAAAAGAGCGAAGTAGGATTGACAAAATCTTACCGGGTGCCTCCGATATCATGTCTAGCCAGCCTCTGTAGGACATCAATTTCAATCATGGCAGCTTCACGATATTTGCTTATAGATCGGACTATTTTAATGGCTACAACCTCATTTTTCTCACTATCCAAGCATTCTAAAACTTGCCCAAATGTTCCTGAAGAAAAACAAAAATAAAAAAGGTTTGACGATCATGGAAATGGAATAGAGAAAAGAAAATATAATAATAAATACCCAGAAAATATAATAGAGAGGAGCAACAGTAAGAATAAAGGAAAACTAGGTTCCTGAAAAAGATGTACTGACCTTCACCCATTTTGCTCAGAATTCTGTCTGCAGATAGCATAAACAAAAGACATAAGCTAATGACAGAGTAACATCAATAATAAGCACAAAGTATCAAGAAATACAATGTAGGAATGTTTCTACCATCAAGTACCACATCCAACATTAATTAACCAAATAACTTCCAAATTAGGAAAAATTTCCAACAAATTTACCATTAATCTGATCCCTCTAATAGCGTCTAAAGTGTACCAAGAGATGAAAATGATCGTAACATAACATGGGAAAAGAAAATTCATATACTACAGTCAGAGAACTGGGAGATGCTTACAACGAGGAGTTAAGCATTCTCCAATGGAAAATACATAGTGTCCATCTTTATTATCAGGCCTCCATGGAGGAGATCCAACGCGTGGTCCTCCTCTGCAATACATGGACGGATATGCAAAATTGGGAACTTGCCCATTCCCAAATTCCTGCCCGCAGTATGGTGGTGGAAGAACCTGAATTCATAACAAATCAAATGTCGAGCACAAGTTCCGATCGTCAAACCACAAACGCTATGGTTTCGAGGTGCCATAATACGGACAAAAGAAATAAAAAGCCGATTCCATTTCCATGATTTGAAAATTTCATACTTCAATTTCCATACGCACAGCTATTGTATAAAATGGAAAAAGAATTACAGCAATAGCCATGTCCTAAGAACAAAAAATTAGGTCTAACAATAGAAAATAAATCTCATAAATCACAAGAAGCAGTACCTTCGGAGGAGGAGCAGGAGGCGGCATATCCCATGCTAATCTCTGTCTCTTCCTTGGGCGTTTGTCCATGTTTTTGTGTGGAAATTCAGTAATCCTTTGCGTCTCCATTTTGCCTGGCTTTTCCCCAATTTTCTCTTCCTTCTCGAGTCACACAGAATTCTCGGAGAAGTCGAAGACCTCAACAATGCAGAGCTTCAACCGAAAGATCAATCCTAATTCCAAAAAAAACTAAGAAAACTGAAGAAATCAACTAAAAAAGATGACGGAAATTCAACCTTCGAAACCCTAATCGTGGAACAGATCTCGAACAGAAGTCCGAACCAGTTCGGGATTAACCCAGGTCGATGATCAAGCTAACCTTACCAGGAATAACGGTTTATTTTCCTAACTATGGTTAATTACAAAAGGGTCCCATCTCTTTAGCAAATATTTTTATTTTTACTATTATTTTTATTTTTTTTAAGTTTTTCATTTTTGGAGGCGAGAACATGAAAATGGGTGCCTCTTTCGGTGGCGCTCACCAAAAAAGAGAGCCCACTGAATTTTATTTTCAAAACTTGGCCCTTACGGCCCATTAATAAACCTAAGAAGACCGAATTGCCATTACATATTATATTTGTAGCTCTCATAGGTCGTTAGCTTGTCAAAAAGCCATTCCAAGAAAATCTTAACCGTTTTTTGGTTTAAATCAATCTATTAAAATCACTCTTAAAAAACATGTTGGCTTTAAGAGCAGCATCTTTCTAGTTAAATTTTTTAATTAATATTAGTATACCATATTCATTTTTTAAAATAAATGTATTTTTCTTAATATTTATAAATTGATCTATAACAAATAAAATTTATCATACTAAATAATTATTTAAAATTTTAAATTACATAAAGAATTAAAAAATTTGATAGAGTCTATTTTAGCGATTGTGTCTAAAATGAGATGTTTTTATATATGTTTACCAAACCCTCTAACCTCTTCAACTTTAAGTTGAAATTTATCAAATACTATTTTAGTTCTTTTCAAATAATTTTTTCTAAAAACACAGCTGACAATAATTATTTTAAAAGTTACAATAATATCAAAAGTGTCGTGATTCATTCGAAGTATTAGTAAAAGCGACTAAATTTATAGGTTATGAAAAAAAATATTTTTTGCCGCTCTAGAATTTGGGCTTAGTGTAGATTTGGTCTTTAAAATTTGAAATTTTACATTTTGTAGTCCTTAAATTTTAAGCTTGATTTCAACTTAATTCCTAAAATTTAATATTTACACTTTTAACCTCAAATTTTCACTTTAAATCTTTAGTATAATCTATTAATAAAATTTAAATAATTATAATTAATTAAGATTTACTATTTTTTCATCACTATTCAAATTAATTATAAAATTTTACTTCATGGTTATTCAAAGTTAATCAATAGAAATCTAGGGACCAACTTTATTTTTTTAGTACAAATTGGGGTGGGAAGATTTGAACCATAAAGCTCTTGATTCTCAGCGTAGATTGATGTTAAGCTAAACCCAAAATGTATGGATCAAAAAGATATTTTTTCCTAAAATTCAAGTCACTACAACAAAAAAGCGTAGTACACAATGGGCATAAACTTGAACTCCAAAGTTGGAGGTCGATTTCATTAAATAATTATTATACTCTAAGAAGAATTAGAGTGACAACTATAAAAGAAAAATTCCAAGTGTTTAAATTTTTCTTGTTTTGAAAAAGTGTCCAACCATGTATCAAAGTAGTGGAGAGAGGAAGTGAGGATAAAGGCCTCTTTAGAATTACTCGAGAAAAAAATGTTTAAAAAAATTTGTTTTTATTTAAACATTTTTTACAAATTTTTATTAAAATAGATTTGAAAAAACTATTTTGAGTGATGGTCAGACACTTCAATTTCGAATGATTGTCAAATATTTCAATTTCTTCCAAAATGACTTGTTTTTTAAAATACGCACTTGAAAATGTATTCCAAACACACCTTAAGAGTGATTGAATATAATTAAACATTTCTTCCAAAATACCAACGACTTGGACACATTTTAACTTTTCTTTTAGTTAAAGGATATTCGTGCAATTTCTAAAAGTTCACAATTATTATAAATATTATGATAATAGATGTTTATTAGATGCTCATGTTTAGTGTCCATTAATCATATGTCATGCCCTCGTTTTCCAAAATGTTGTGTCTCAACATTACACATTATTAGTGTCCATGTAATTCACCTGCCAAATTGTCTATAAATAGTGGCATCCAGTGGGTTTTGGAATACACACATTGGGAAAAATCCATGAAAATTGGGAAAAGTGGATAAATCCATCCTTTTTATTTATTTATTTTTACTTTTATTATTTATTTATTTTGTATATTTATATATCAAGTTTGATTTATTTTAATATTTATTTATTTTATTATATATTATATTATATTACATTAGTATCCGTGTTTCCGTTAAGTTCACAACACGTTATTAGCACGAGCTCATATCATGTTTCTCGCTAAAGGTAGGTCACAAAGGCATGTCGATTTTTCTCTCTTCGTTATAATTAATAAATTAAATGTTGTTTTACATATTTGATATATATTAAATTTCTAATATAAATATAATATTTTGTAATTGTGTTACTATGAAAATATTATAATATTAGAATTTGTAGTATTTGATATTAATGGTAATAATTATTTGTCGTTAGTGCTTGATCCCAAAATATACCTGGATGCCATAAAAATGTGATCATCAAAAAACAAATTTTCTTCCTAAACTCGTCATAAATAGATGCACTCGAGACTCCAAAATTTTAAATCATTATGTTAGAGAAGACATTTTTCTACATTTTGGATATGCTTCTACAATAGCAATATCGAGAGGAATATTTTAAATAATATTCTAAACTAATTCCATATCTTCTTGTGGCCGAACAAAATAACGAGTTATTGATAAATAATCATGAATACAACTGGAACAACATCATTTTTGAAGTGAATATTGTGAATGTTAATAATCGCGGTCGAGGTCGTGACCGTGGCAGAGGAAGAAATAATAATTATTTTTGTGGTGGTCGTTCTAATCATTAAAATTTCAAAAGAACCACACAAAATAATTATCACAAAGGAAAAGCTCCACAAGATAAGAGTTCAAAAAGTGTTGAAAAATAAATGTTTCTGATGTGGAATGACTGGGCATTGGTCACATACTTGTCATTAGTCAAAATACTTAATTGATCTCTATCGAGCATCCCTAGAGGAAAAAGAGAAAATTGTGGAAGAAAAATTTGCATACCGAGATAATGACATATTTAACCCATCCCATATGACAAATTTGGATGTGGCGGACATCTTTGAATCTCCTAAAGAGAAAATCAGCAAAATTGATGGAACATCGAGTTTTCCTTTGACATTGAAACTATCTTGATTTAATGTTGTTTTTTAAATTCATCTTCATATTTTTTTTTCTCTCAGTAGATGTTGACCTTTGAATATTCAAAATGTTATTTCTCTTATTGTAATTATTTGCTTTTAATGAAAAAACCTAATTCATTTTCATATGTTGGGTAACTAAAAAATGAGTAAGAAATATCTATGTCTGGCAGACAGTGCAACTACACATACAATACTTAAAAGTAGAAAATATTTTTCCAAACTGACAATGCCGAAAGCAAAAGTCAATACAATATCCGGTTCTGCAAACCTAATTGAAAGGTTTAGAAAATCAAATATTATTCTCCCTAGAGGAACAAAATTTACAATTGACAATGCATTGTTCTCTAGTCAATCAAAGAGAAATCTACTTAGTTTTAAAGATAGAGTTGCAATGATTATCATATTGAGACTGATAGAAGGAATAATATGGAGTATTTTTATATCATATATACTATCTCATATGAAAAACGTATATTGGAAGAGTTATTTGTTTTATCTTATGGATTATATTATATTCATATACGAGTAATTGAAATATATGCAACAATGAACCTAAAGTTTATGAATCAAAACATATTTACAATTTAGCATGACAGATTATGTTATCCAACATCTATAATGATAAGAAGAATTATTGAGAATTTAATTGGACACTCATTAAAGAGCCAGAAGATTCTTCAATGTAATGAATTATCATGTGATGCTTGCTCTCAATGAAAGTTAATAATTAAACCATCACCAGCTAAAGTGGAGATTGAATCACCTGCATTTTTAGAACGTTTGAAAAAGAAAATACATGGAATACATTGTCATTGTCTTATTTAAATCTCTGTATAGATCAATGTGAACTTGAAGTTCATAAGATAATCCATTTGCAAAATATAGCAAATCAGTTACTATATGCATTTATTGATGCAAAGAAAGTAACTAAATCACATATACCAGCTGCAAATATTCCATCGAAAATTGATATTCCAACACAACAAGTTGTCATTAATGAGTCTGAAATATGCCATAAGCATGGTAGACCAGTGGGTTCCAAAGATAAAAATCCTAAAAAAAAAAATAGTCAATAAGAATTGGTTGCAGATATAAATATCCATAAAAAAATTATTGACTTGACCAGTAAAGAAGGTGAAATACCTAAAGATAATAATCAGATTTTTAATAAATTATATCTTGACAGGAAAAAGATGGAACCGAACTAATGTAATTATTGAAAATATTTTTGCGTATAATGTTGCTATTGATATTATATTTGAAAATGGGGATCCTGAACCAAAATTTGTTGAAGAATGTCGACATAGAGAAGATTGGTTTCAGTGGAAAGAAGCAATCGACACAAAATTAAACTCATTTTCAAAATGTTAGGTTTTAGACCAGTAGTCTGAACACCAGAAGGTGTCAAATCTATGGGATACATATGTGTACTTGTGAGAAAAATAAATAAAAATAATGTGGTCACAAGATATAAAGCAAGACTAGTTGCACAAGGTTCTTCACAAAGACCTGGTATTGATTATAAGAAGATGTATTCTCCGATGGGGGATACAATTACATTAAGATATTCAATTGGTCTGACTATGTATGAAAACATGGACATGCGTCTTATGGATGTAGTCACATCATATTTATATGGATTTCTTGATAATGATATTTATATGAGAATCCCAAAATGATATAAGGTACCTAAAACATATAAATCAAAATCTCGGAAATTGTATTCAATAAAGTTACAGAGATTGATATATGGATAGAAACAATCAGGACGAATGTGGTACAATCGCCTGAGTGGATATTTATTGCAAGAAGGATATCAAAACAATTCAATATGTTCATGTGTTTTTATAAAGAAACAGTAGTCTGGATTTGCTATTATAATTGTATATGTTGTTGATTTAAATATAATTGGGACTTCTGAAGAGTTTTCAAAGGTAATAGAATATCTTAAGAAATAATTTGAGATGAAAGATCTCAAAAAAAGAAAATTTTGCCTTGGCTTACAAATTTAGCATTTAGAAGATTGGATATTTGTTTATCAGTCAACTTATACAGGAATTTTTTTTTAAATGTTATATATGGACAAAACACATCCATTGAACATTCTAATGGACGTTTGTTTACTAAATGTGAAGAAAGAGATATTTCGACCTCGATATGATAATGAAGAACTTATTGGTCCTGAAGTACCATATTTTAGTGCAACTGGTGCACTTATGTATCTTGCTAATAATACAGGACCAAATATTACATTTTCAGTAAATTTATTAGCAAGATATAGTTCTTCTCTAACAAAAAGACATTGGAACGAAATTAAGCACATACTTCCTTATCTTCGATAAACGATTGATATGAGTTTTTTTTTTATTCAAGTAAATCGAATTTTGATCTGATTGGTTATGCAAAATTTGGATATTTATCTTATCCGCACAAAGCTAGATCTCAAACAAGCTATCTATTCACATATGGAGAAACTAATATATCATGGCGGTCAATGAAATAAACCATAATAGATACTTCCTCAAATAATGCTGAAATTCTTGCAATTCACGAGGCTAGTCGAGAATGTGTATGGCCAAGATCAATGACTCAACACATTCGTGAAATATGTGGTTTGTCTTCTAATAAAAATCTTCCAACAATATTATACGAAGACAATACAACATGCATATCCTAAATCAAAGGAGGATATATTAAAGGAGACAGAACAAAGCGTATTTCACCAAAGCTTTTCTACACTCATGATCTTGAAGAAAATGGCGATATCACTGTACAACAAATTTGTTCAAAAAATAACCTGGCAGACTTATTTATAAAGGCATTACCTACCGCAATATTTGAAAAACTGGTCACAACATTGGAATGCGATGACTTAGAGATCTCAAGTGTTGTTTCCATGAGGGAGAGTAAATATACTTTTTAGGAGTATGAATTATATCATACATGTACTCTTTTCCCTTCACTAGGATTTTTTCCCATTCGGTTTTTTCTTAATAAGGTTTTAACGAGACATATTTCATATATAATGGGCATCTAAGGGGGAGTATTATAAATATTATGATAATAGATGTCCATTAGATGTTCGTGCTTAGTGTCCATTGACCATGTGTCTGTTGGGTTTTATGCCCTAAAACTCGTAGATAGTAAATGTAACATTTAACTGATCATTAATAAAGTGTTATTAATGTTTATTACAATAAATAGTTATTGTTGGTCTTGTATTTATCTTGCTTAAATAATCCTAATCCAATAAACTAACATCTTAGACTGATGTATGAGTCTTGAGCTGTATATGGAGATATATGGGGATCAATGTTTAAGATACAACCTAAAGGGTCTATAGTATATGGATAAGGCTGGATACCTTATCCTTGTGACACTGGATATGACCTACTCTGTATTTGATACAAATGCTATGATCCAATACATTCGTATAGAGGACATGTGAGTAGGAGTATCCTATACAAATAGTTTGCATAGGACCGGATGATGAAATAGTAACCTCTAGATGTAACTTCGTTAACTAGTTACGTTTCTATTTCATTAAAATGATCTACGCAACTTAGTCTCAATCCTGTGTGGATTATGGACTCTTGTTCACAAGGGATTGTCCTTCGATTTCTATGGGTGAGAGTGGTTAGTTTGTCGACTCAATAAGCCTATCATTTTGAGAAGAAAACCGAGTTAAGAACTGGGAACATAACTTCACGAGATGGAATTCACTCCTTCCCGAGTTTAGGATAAGTAGATGAGTGTTCCCTTAAGTGATGCTCTAGAACTTGAATAAATGGTCCTACCCTCTCACTGGCCCAAGAAAGATTTTTGTTTGATGGTTGGACCACAAATAAGATATTCATTAGAGGAGCACTAGTACTTAAAGATGTAGAGGTATATAACATCTCGAGCTTTTCATAATTCAAATTATGTATTTCCACAAAATTCGAGGACAATTTTATTAATTTCGAAATTCAGTTTGTTTAAAGAAAAGATTTGGACTTATGTCGCAATTAATCTAAGTTTAATTGAATTTATTTTTAAGTTAGTGTCAAAAGTGAGATGTCATTTTGGAGAATTGTTTTAATTTGGAATTTAGGTTTTTTTTTTTTTTTTTTTCCCTCCCAAGGATGGGGATAGAAAATTTAAAGATATTTATGTTTATGTAGGGTTTTAAGGAATAAAATTAAATTAAAATATAAACTAAAGTTATATTTTATTTTAAATTATTTTTATTTTATTTACTTTAAAAAAAAACAAAGAGAAAACTCCCTCATTTCGTGAAGCTCGCGCCTGACCCCCCTAACGAAACCCTTTCGTCCGTCGCTGTTTACACCCACGCGACCAGCCGAAACCCTTTCGTCCGCTGCCGCCTACACCCATGCAACCAACTGCCTTCCTTTGCACAGTTGCCAGCCACTTGTCTCCTCTAGCCGTACCACACCGCTGTCACGTTGTCGTCGACTAGATCAGTTCGCGCCATTTTCTCACGCAAACCTAGCCAGTCGTTTGTCATCCAACCCTTCGCACGTCGTTGTTCACCCACGTTGCCAGTTCCACCAGTTGCTATCACACCTCCTTCTAGACTACTCTCTTAGCCCAGGCAAAGACATGACTGCAACAATTATCAACCCATTTATGACACTTACTACCTACTAAACATTTTTAGGTAATCTGATAACAACATGCAATCTCATACATAGCGGTCTGCCATTATGGCCAAACAAACTTAACCATGAAACACAAAACATTTACAAAATTTACAACACGAGTCTCATAAGTCCCAACTCCCAAACTTAGTCCCTACATGCAACAACAACAACAACATGTGTACAAATATTTACAGTAACCACCTAGCTGATAAGTTACTAGAACTTCTGACTTTATGTGGTAGAGCAGATACAGGGCTATCTTCGAGGGGTTTGACTGCTACATAGGCAAAGAAAATATTTAAAAACAGGGTGAGCTACTAGCCTAGTGAGTGACTTAAGAAAGAAAAACGGGTTCTCATGCTTAAGTCTCAAAAAAGAGATCATACTTAAATATAAGTCTTTACGGTAACCTTGTACTGAAATGTAAACTTTCCAAGCACTAAACATGTAAAGCTGTTATCATCATAAAACATTAAACTGATCCTTAGTTGAGAGTAACCCTGTTATGGTAAAATCCCGACGTCAAGCCTTAGTCAACCCAAGCAGCTGCCTATTTGTTTATGAATTCCAGATTCGATTTACTTTACTAGTAACTCAAATTCTAAAGCTCATCTCAAGAAATGTCCTTCTATAGAATCGTTTAGAATTGTCTTAGGAAGATTACCTTACTTTCAACTTAAAACTCTTTGTGGTTCGTCCTGGAGCCTCAATTCTTCATCAATGGCCCGGATTCACACGTGAACTGGACCTCTTGTCATTTTCTTCTTTCTCCGGCCTTATTCTGATGAGATCTTCTTTCAGTAGCACTATCTCTAAAACTAGACTCTCAGAGCTTTCCAACAACACCAAAAACTCTCAATTTGCATGGAGGAATTTTTCAAACTGACCTTTTGCTTTTATACTACCCCCACCGTTTATCATAAATTCTTATAATGACACCTCCACCTCAAGTGGGATTAGTTCATGAGATTAAGACAATTGGTGCCCCTAATCGGTGGTTTATGACTAATTACTTCACCTACTATCAATGCATGCCTTTAACTAGGTTCAACGCACACCATAGTTTTCACGCAAGCCTAATCCAACGCACGTGCCTTGTGCCTTGGACTCTTCTTGGGTTCAATCATCATCGCAACTCCAACCCTTTCAACTTTGTAAAGCCTAACCAACGCAACCTATAATCATCGCATGCCAAGCTTGATCATCGCACACTCAGTCATAGCCCAAGCCATTGCTTGCTCGAATACTTGAGGCTTGTCATATCACAGCCCTTCATCGCATGCTAATCTCTAATGCTCGTCCACACGCTACACCTCAACGCACAACCTCGCCATTACTTCCTCTCACGTGCGTGTGCTAGGCTGAACACCCAGTCCCGAGCCAATGCCACAACCCCATCAGCCGTGCGTCCTCTCTTTGGCAACACTCTGAAGGAACTCTTAAACAAAAGTATCCATGAGCGGAAGTGGATCTTTATGATTTCATTGTGATAGAATTACAACATATACATTCTAATATAAAGATATGCATTGTAAACACTAATTATTGGCATGCTATAACAATAAATACAAGAGAACGAGAAAACATACCAGTTGAAGACTTTTTTCAATCGAACTCGATCCAACGGAAGCGAACTCCTTACGCTTCTTATCGTCCAACAAGAAGTCGTCTAACAACCCCACGGTCGTCTACACAATCAGCAGTGCACGAACAAACAACAACCGAGGACGACACCACCACTCGAAGCTCTTTGTATTCTCGGAGTGAGAATCAAAAGGGTGGACTTTTATGGAATTGGTAGAAGGTAAAAAGAAAAGCGATCGTGTAGAACGAACAAGCAAGTGGGAGATAGTAGAAGACTATCGTATAGTCGGGTGCTTGTCATTTAGGTCAGGGTACACGATCATGTAGGTTTAGATAAGCGATCGTTTAATTTCGCTCGGCACGCTAAGTGATCATATAGAAAACATAAGTGATCGTTTAAAAATCGCGGACGATCATTTAGTACACGGGTGGGCAATCGTTTAGGAAGACGGTCACTATCGTATAGGCTCTCAACTCTATGCGATCGTATACTTTCACACTGTGAGCAATTTTTCGGATCTCTTTCGTGTCTCTTGCAAAAATGAAAACAATTTTCATTTTATTCTTCAGTTACAAGAACTGAATTCGAACTTCCCACTTTCGCACGAATCCGGAGAAATACTCGGCCAATTATCTCATAACCGCTTAATTAATTAAATAATGAACATAATCATATTATATTCTTAACCTATAGTTTGATATCATATATCTACTATAGTATTTTCTCCTCTACTTGATATAAATCATATTTATATCTTATTTCCTCCAAAATAATGTATCTCATACATTTAGTCAATCATATCATATATAATTAATCAGTTCAACTATATCATATATAATCGAACTCCCTCTTGTCAATTTAAACATTTCAAACTGGCCCAAAAATTGATTCTCAACTTTTATCCAAGCTACCAAGGGGACCTTTCGGAGCTATGGGTCGAAGCTCCAACGGTACATGAATAGATGACTAAACTTTTTAGCCACGAGATTCACCATTCGTTAACTGCCAGACATTCCACTAAAAACTAACAACTGAACTCTTCTTACCACATATATATTTCTATGTCCATTGGATATAACCAATCATGAATACGATAACCCTTCACAAATGCTCGTAAGTACACTTGAGTCAATTTATCATTTTGCCTCTATAGTTACATCTCACTCCTTAAGTACCACTGATTCCTCTAATGAACAAAACAACATAGTCCAACGATGTATGAACACCTCTCGGGCTATGAGAAAGTGTGTAGCGCCACATTGTTCAAGCCCTGAAATCAGCTTTTAAGGGAGCCATCTATCTATTTACCCCTGCTTCGGGGAAGGAGTGAATTCCATCTTGTGTAGCTAAGTTTCTAGCTCCCAAATCAGACGAATCCCCAAAGTGGTAGGTTTGAATCGTCGACCTAGCCACTCGCACGCAAGTAAATCAAAAGACTGCCTTTAATGGCAGGAGTTCCCAACTCACTCAGGATTAAGGTCATCTTACCTATGGTCATTCTAGTGAAGCAAAGTTTCTGCCATGAACGGTGTTATATATGAGACGTTAACACTTTGTGGTTAGTTCTTATACAAATTGTTTGTATAGGACGCCCCTGCTCGCATGTCCCCTTCACGAATGATCAGGATCAAACCATCTGTGACAATTTACAACACTTGCAACTATTCCATAAAGCGGGCCACATCCATATCGTTACCAGAATAAGATTTCCCTCCTATATCCATATGCTATAGACCAATTTGGTTATCACTTAAGACATGATCCATTTGTATGTCACCACGTATATGCTTAAGTTATATAAAGATAACCAGGGATTTTAGTTTATTGTACAAACTGTTTACATCACAAACAATCGTACAAACTGTTTACAAACTACAAGACATGAGACTTTAGGGTATTAACCCCAACACGCTCAACATCCTCCCACCTCACGCATACTAACCTCACAAGACTTGGTTGCCGCATGCCTTGTCCACGCATAGGGTTGCTTGCGCTCAACATGGATTCTCTTGGCGTGCACATCTAACGTATAGCTTCTCCTCACTCGGCACACTTGACTTGCTTAAGACCCCAACTAACCTCAACAAGTAAGTAAGGCCAACGCCCATGGCTCACCTCTAATACCTAACACAAAGCCAACTTATGGCTACACATAGCAACATTTAGCCAATTTCTAGCTTATCCTGAGAGTCAAGGTTCCAAACTTAAACATTTCTTCTAGCTCTTCACCCTATTTCCTACAATAAACATTAGTTCTCACATTAACCTAGACACCATACTGGTCTCAATAGTAAACATACACAAGTTTGGAAATTAGGATTCAGGGTTAGTTGCTTTGTTTCACCGCCATAGGAGCTGAGCAATCGTCGTTCATCCATGTCGCTTGAGTCCATTCAACCCTCAATCGCGTGCGCGTCCATCCGGCGCCATCCAACCCCCAGCCGCTATAGTTATTTGGCCATCGGATATGTTTTTGTGTAAGATTTTAGTCATTTGGGTTATTTTCGGTTGATTCTTGAATGCCCATTTACTTTTGACATCAATCGATTGATGCCCATTATGTTTCAACTTTGGATTCAAGTTTTTTAAGGTATTGAGTTGCTATAAAGTGAAGTTAGAGTTGTTTTAGCAAATTTTTGGTGAGTTTTATACCACACCCTAGGTAGGATTATCTGAAAATATTTGGTAATATTTGGGTGTTTGGGATTAGGCCTTAATTATTAATTTTAAAGCTTGGTTTCTGTTTAGGCTTGATTAAGGATTCAAGAACTTCACAAGGGTTCAATTGCTATTTGGTTGGACCTGATATCAAGGTAAGTAATCTTATTAATGAAATTTCCACGTGTCAGGAAATAATAATTACGTTTATTGAGGTTGTTTGTTAGAATGATGTATTACTTATGACTTCATTGATTTGAGAATTTGAAGAACTGAGTACGCATGAAAGATGCTTAAATGCTAGAATGATTTTAGTATATTTTGTTATGTGAGATTCTGATTGATATGAGAATAATGAGATGTATATCTATGTTATGGAACTATGATATAATGCATGAGATGTTTATAATAGTGATAGCATCCTTACCGATAGTTAGATACCCACTAGAGATGGTGACCTCCTTCGGGTCACCAGAGGTTGTGTTTCCTTCAGGATTCACTAAAGGTTATGTGTCCTTTGGAATTCACTAAATGTGGTGCTTCCTTCGGGATCACCAGAGGTCGTGTTTCCTTCGGGATTCACTAGAGATTCTTGGTACCTTACACTACGATAGGATGAGTTCAGATGTTTATTTAATTCCCATGAGAACTGGAGGATGATATACGTTCACCAGAGGTCGGCATCTAGAGGGCATAGATGCCTAGCCTGACCCCGGTAGTGGGGCTACTTACTGAGTATTTTATACTCATGCTTTCCATGTTTATGTTTCAGGTAAGGGTAAGGACGCGTTAACGAATGACAAGCAGAATTCGTGATCGAGTCACTGGGACCAGTCTTATGCTTCCACTCATGTTTCCTGATTTATGTTCCTGTATATAAATTTTAGTCTTGATGTTTTGAACTGTCCCTTTTTTTTTTAGTAGTCGCTTTTCAGACTTGAAGTTTTCTAGACTCGTTTTTATGGTTTATGAGTACCTTGTTACTTGGAATTTTGATTATTTAGTTTTTAATGAAACCTCTTAATTGACATTATTTATTCGACATTTATTTAGTTATGAAATTGTGTTGTTTTAAATTCCATGCATGCACGTTTGTAGTAATAGTCTAGCTTGAGTCCTAGGGAGTCGAGTCTTTATAGTTGGTATCAGAGCCCACGTTTTAGGTTCTGAAGACTAAATTACCACGTAAGTCTATATAGTCCCTTTGGCGTAATAACAGATTTCTTATCATCGTCAAGTATGCCTTACTAAAGAGTTGTATTTATATGTGTGTATGAGACTAGTTGATGTAATGCCTTAGTAGATATGTTTCATTGAAGAAGGAACCAGCAAGAGCTGATCTGTGAGTTCATGACAGGACATGGCACCTAAGCTCAGAGTTAGAGAAGGGGTTCAAGACACCCAAATGTAGCACCCATAAGTCCAGGACCCTCCCCTCCAAAGGTGCAAGAAGAGGGAGCCGGCGGGAGTTAGAATGTCCCGATAGCTCTGAACCCACTCATTGCTTACGTTGATGAGAAAGTAACGGAAGCAAGAATCAGGGAAGTTGTGGCATCATCCCTGATGGAAAGGATACAAGACCTAATTCATAGTGCCATGGAAAGGCAGACCGCTCCGAACCAGACTCGGCAGGAGCAGTTGCCAGAAGTTCAATTATAGCAGACTCAGCCACAGAATCAGAACATGCATAACCTGTCCCTTGAGGCTAAACACTTGAGGGATTTAAGAAAGTTTGACCCCCACCCCTTTGATGGATAGTTGACGGACCCTACAAATGTAGAAATGTGGTTGTCCTCGATCAAGACGATCTTTCGCTACATGAAGTGTCCGGAGGAGTACAAGCTTCGTTGTGCAGTTTTTATATTGACTTACAAAACCAAGATTTGTTGGCATTCAACGGAGAAGATGATTGACACCATTGGGGGTCTTGTGACATAGGATTAATTCAAGAAACATTTCTACGAGAAGTATTTCTCGACCAACACTCGATACAATAAACAAGTCGAATTCTTGAATCTAATGCAAGGGGTTATGTCAATGGAAGAATATGAGCAGGAATTTGATAAGCTATCCCACTTTGCCCCTGAACTGGTAGCCACCGAGGCAACAAGGACAAAGTGGTTCGTTTAGGGTCTGTGGAGTGGGTTGTGAGATATGGTGCATGCCTTGGACCTCAAGACGTATGTCACGACATTGTAGGCTACCATGAGGATTGATGCTAACTCTCTGGAGGGAGAAAGGCACAGAAAATCGTTCGAAATTAGAACCTCTATGGGTTAGAAAAGGAAGGTCGAGCCGCGAGTTCCTAAACCTAAGCAAATGGGTCAGAATACAAGTAATGCTCCGTGTCAGTTGGTTCAACAGGGCTCTTAAGCTACATCTGTTAGAGAGGATAAGCCGATCTAATTAACCTATGGTAGACGACATTGGGGACGTTGTCTAACCAATACTGGAGTCTGTTTTCAGTGTGGTCAGAGGAGGCACATGTCGGAGAAATGTCCAAGGAGGAATGCGTCTGAAAATAGGAGCCAGCCTACGAACTCGTTTCCGAGAGGACCAAGTCGTCAACAGTAGCAGGGTAGGGTCTTTTCCACCAACTTGCATGAGGTCGAGAAGTCCGACATAGTTGTGATAAGTACGTTTACCATCTTGGGACACTATGTGTTAGTTTTGTTTGAATCAGATTCATCGCACACATTCATATCTTCAACATTTATAAAGCATGCCATGTTAGGATCAGAACCCTAACAATATGCCCTGTCAGTTTCCAGACCATCAGAAGAATTCATGTTAGCTACTGAAAAGATACAGGCGTGTCAAGTAGAAATAGCAGATCATGCATCAGATGTAACCTTGATAATTCTCAACATACGTGATTTTGATGTAATATGGGCATGGGTAACTAGCTGCTAATCATACCAGCATAGATTGCTTCCATAAAGAGGTCATCTTTAATCCTCTTACGGAAGCCAACTTTAAGTTTAAGGGGGTAGAGACCGAGGTCTTGCCTAAAGTAGTTTCAGCTTTGAAGGCCAATAGGTTGTTTAACCAAGGTGTCTGGGGCATCTTGGCCAGTGTGGTTGACACTAGAGAGGCTGAAGTCTCATTGACTTCAGAGCCAATTTTAAGAGACTACCCAGATGCTTTTCCAGAGAACCTTTCCAGGTTACCACCACAACAGGAGATAGATTTTATTATCGAGTTAGAACCAAGCACAACTCCTTTCTTGAAAGCTCTAAACAGAATGGCACCAGTAGAATTGAAAGAGCTTAAAGTTTAGTTACAAGAATTGTTGGATAGGGTTTCATATGCCCAAGTGTGTCACTGTGATGTGCAACAGTACTTTTCGTGAAAAAGAAGGAAGGATCATTGTGACTCTACGTTTACTATAGAGAGCTAAATAAAGTGACCATAAAGAACAAGTATCCGCTTCCCATGATTGAAGACCTGTTCGACCAGTTGCAGGGAGCTACGTTGTTCTCTAAGATTGACCTTAGGTTGGGATACCACTAGCTGAGGATAAAGGATAGTGATATGCAGGATTGCGATGATAAAAATATACAATATTACGTCTAAAAGCATTAAGTTCACAACATTGCGATCGCATGCGTCCATTTCATTAAAACAACTAACTTATGTATTTTTGTGCAGAAAATGCATTGACGCAAGGCAAAAATGCGATCCAAAGAAATTAACGTCCGAGCGCATTAAGAGTTTGCGTTGACGCAAGGCTATGCAATCATTTGTGCTCGTAAATATCTGCTCAAGAAGGTTACCACATAGAGCCGACGGATCATGGTGGGCGCATCTGGGTGAAAAGCATAATAAATCACAATGGGACAGAAAGCTGTGACGTTCGATTCCGAAGTTGACAAGCCGTTAACGACCTACTGTAGTAAGTATACTCAACTTTTCGGTGACTAATATTTGACGCATCAGACAGAATTAATGCCATTCTATCAGTGTAATCATAAGAGAGAAGAAGCCTTTCACCCTGAAGCTCTATAAATACCGAAGGCTACCTTTAGTGAAGGAGTTCATTTAGTTAGATAATTTTCCCTTTAGATATAAGTAGCCTTGTTCATAGAGAACAACGTAGCTTCGGTGAACTTGGAAGAGTGCCGGAAACGTCAAAACCAGAGAGAGGGCCGACTCTTGCGGAAGCAAGAACATCTTTTGGGCAGAATAGAGATAACACAGTGTAAAAACCTTGGGAAGCAAGGAATTGCTACCATGCTCTCTACCCTTTATTTCCATTTTCATTTTGTACTCTGAACTTATTTATAGAAATGGAAATTACATCTTTATATCTGTTCACTCTCTGTACATTACACATGAGTAGCTAAATATGTCGAATGGGTTGAGAAGCACTTAGCTAGCATAACCTGAGATCTTCATTCATGCCATTATCTTGTATTATGTATGAGTATTCGTCCATTAGAGATACTCGGTAGGGTAGTCTAAGGATAAAATCTAGGCTTGAAAAAGTCAGGTTAGAATCTAGGCTCGGGAGAGTTAGATTAGAAATCATAATCAAGAGATAGAAGCTTAGGAATAAGTTCTGTTTGCTATTAACGCATCACATGCACCCTAGAGATAGGTTATGATTGTATGCGGTCATCTTGTCCTTGTGTGCATCTTGCATCATTGCATAGGCAAGAAGTAGAGACTTAAGAATAAGCTCTATAGATATTATCGCATTCATCGCATGCGTCCTGAGATTAGGAGTCATCGCATTTGCATTGGAAAATGAGTTGCGGTCGCATGAGTGTAACATGATCGCATAGCTTGAACGCTTTCTCAGGAAATGCTAGCAAAAGAACTTCTCAATCTGTTCCTTCACATACTCAGTGTATCTGTCGCATAATTACTCTTTTTCAAATTCGCCACATACTTTCTATACATTAAACAACAAACCAACCAAACCATTGATTTAATAGTTACCGCAAAGTGATCTAGAAATTATCACCGCATATTGTTTTCCTTAGTCCCTGAGTTCGACCCTGGGCTTACCAGACAACTCAGTAGGATTTATACTTGGATCCTACTGAGAAAACTTGCATGCTTAACGTATTTTCCATCAACGCAATCCCTACCATTATTTCATCACATAAAATAACGCATCAAGTTTTTTGCGTCGTTGCCGGGGACTTCGGCAATACAAAATACTAACGGTAATTTTCTAGTTTTCTTTACAGCTTTTAATCTCTGACGCATTACTACCTAGAGATTGAAAGAACGTTCCGACAAAGACTGAGAGATAGCCGCCAACAACAATAACAACAGAAAGATAACATGGTGGAACAACCAGAAAATGGAGTACCAAATGAAAATAATGTCATGGCGAATCCCATCCTATTAGCGAACGACCGCAATAGGCCCATTCGAAACTATACGTCGCCCAACCTCTACGATTTCTCCCAAGAATCATGAGGCTCGCTCTTGACGGATCGAGATTTGAAATAAAATCGGTGATGCTGCAGATGATCTAAACTGTCGAACAGTTTGGTGGAAGGTGTGGCAAGAACCCACACGCCCATCTCCGGAGTTTCATAGAGATCTGCAACACTTTTGTGCTCCCTAATTTCTCCACTGAGAAGGTTCGACTAACTTTGTTTCCATTTTCGTTGTGTGACCAGGCACGAAAATGGGCTTATTCTCTCGAACCGGAGGAGATTACCTCATGGGAGCAAGTAGTAGAAAAGTTTATGAAGAAATACTTCCCTCCAATGGAGAATGCCAGAAGAAGGAAGTTGATAACTAATTTTAAACAGGATATTGACGAATCGCTCAGTAATGCGTGGGCGTGGTTTAAAAGGCTGGTAAGAGATTGCCCGCATAACTGCTTACCAGACTGCTTGCAGATAGAGATTTTTTTACCAAGGATTGAACCCAGCATCACAAATGGCTGCCAATGCGGCAGCAGCTAGAGGTCTGATGGACAAAACATATGAGGCTGCCAAAAATATCCTTGATCACATTTCTAAAAATCACAAGGATTGGAGAGAAGGCGATCAAAGATTAACAATTAAAGATAGTGGCGCAAACAATGGGGCCATCGCATCCCTTTCGAACCAAATAACTGCGATGATGAGTTGATTCAAGGCATCGCAATTAATAGCACGAGAGTGCAAAAAGGGCAGGTCAATGTAATTGCCAAAACGACCACAAGTTGTGTCATCCGTGGAGAAGCACATCCGATGGCAGAATGCCCAGGAAATCCGTAGTCAGTATGCTTCATAAAGAACAACCCTTATTCCGATACGTACAACCTCGAGTGGAGAAACCACCCTAATTTCGCGTGAAAAAATCAACAACAAAGCTTTCAACCATTGGTGCAAAAGGAAGGGCCACCAGGGTTTTTTCCGCGAATAAATGGTCAGACGCACAACCAAGCCAGCAGTTCGCAGGCACCGAAATCTTCATCCTTAGAGAGTTTGCTGAAGCAGTATATCAAGAAGAATGAATCAGTGCTTCAGAATCAAGCAACGTCCATCTAAAATCTCGAAATTCAGCTAGGACAAATTGTGGGCGAACTCAAAAATAGACCACAAGGAGCGTTGCCGAGCTCAACTGAGATCCCTCGCAACTCTGGGGGTACAGAAAAGGAACAATGCTTAGCAGTCTCCTTGTTAAGTAAAAAAATGACAGGGGAAGTAGGGGAGAAACCCATCACGACCAACTTGAATACGGTAACAACCGAGGTCCCGTTGACTAATGATTTAGAAGAGCCCGAAAAGATGAGCCCAAAAGTTGCATTCACCCTCAAGCCTCTAGAGCATGAGATAGAAGAAGTCCAGCTACCACCATTCTCGTAAAGATTGAAAAAGAAACATAATGATGAAGATAAGATCGATACTGAGGCAGTAACGTAAAATACAACGATCCCACAAAAAATGTGCGACCCAGGAACCTTCACAATACCATGCTCTTTTGGAGGGGTCTACATTGGCCAAGCACTATGTGATCTTCGGGCGAGTATAAACGTAATGGCACTATCAATCTTCAACCGATTGAATATGGGCAAACTCATACCCACGACGGAGACTCTTCTAGTTGCGAACAAATCTTGAATACATCCCAAGGAAGATTTGAAAGATGTCGCAATCTCACTTGACAAATTCATCTTGTCGGCAGACTTAATCATTTTGGACTATAAAGCNATCATTTTGGACTATAAAGCGGACGAAGATGCGCCCATCATATTGGGACGACCATTCCCCTTGATCAGTCACGCCCAAATTGATGTGCACAAGGGAGAAATCGTAATGAACATCAATTGGGAAAAAGTCTGGATTAAGGCAGTCAAGATCCCAAAAGATCGAGAAAAGAAGAAAAAGTCGTCATGGACGTAAAAAGTCAAGCTTGAAATAAGCAGTCCTTGAGTTACTGTGCGACTCAACCTCATCAGGGACGCAATCCTTTTGAATATCTTTTTTTTTCCCATATCAATGCTTCATGAACTTTCACTACCTTATTGTTATCTGTTATCACATATTTGCTTATTTATTCCAAAAAAAAAAAAATGAAATCGTGTTGAACGATCATAACAAACAATTTTGCTAACTATGTTATTATTTGATTCTCTCAATGTTTTTATTGCAATGATCGAGGTAAACGATTGTGGAGGCGCTACACGAAGACGCAACTACTTTATTTCGTCACTGCAATCAAAGAAAGCAGTTTGCAGCAAAGCAGGATGTGTTCACAAATAATGCGGGTGACAGCGCAAATTTGGGGTTGTATGTTTCCTTGACTTTATTTATTCCAAATTTTGCACTATCGCATCGCATTTTAATTCTAAAGATTTTATCACCGCATCCTCTTTGGTCGGCGCAATCATTTAACATTGATTAATTTAGTAAGTCATCGCATTATTTCTCCTTGCCAATTATGATTTCAATGATGAAATGCATGCCTCTATTTTTTCCTTTATATCAAAATTAACTTAATTTTAAGACAGTCAACTTATGAAATATTTCTAGAAGTTAGTGGTCTGCTAGCTTTCTTTCAAACTTATCCTTTACGAAACTTCTTAAAAGCATTGCATGACAATCTTTTAACAATAAGGACATTGCCGCATTATTACGTTGCGATCGGATCTTACTCGTAGTTTATTGTTTGCATGACACATGTGGGGGCAAGCCAAAACAAAGGTAGGAATCGTGATCAACGCATAAATAAAATGATCGGAACTCTGTAGCCAAATGGGCATGAGTTTAAACTGAGAAAGAGCGCCTTGCTCGTAATTGGATGTCTACATGACACACATGGGGGCAAGCCAAAACGAATGCTAGGCACTTGGATTAGTGGAAGGTCATAGGAAAAAAATGTCAAAAATATGCAAGGATAAAAATCATTTGAAAATACCTCAGTGAAAAAGTTTTTTTTTATGAAATAAATCATGCGATGCCCTGGAATCTAGTAAAGTCTTTTTGAAGGTTAAACTTATGGTCCCTAAATTTTAGAAATATTTTAAGAAGAGACTTGGATAAAAATGAAGAAAATTGTGGTGTATAGGATTTGAATAAGGCATCATTGAGAAATCTAGGAAAGAGAAGGCGGTCGACTTTCTAAAGAAAATCTTTAGCTTATGCTTGAGGACAAACATTGTTTAAATTTGGGGGTGTGATAACAGACAGAAATGCACGTTATTACACCACAAAATTATAAAACAATGCAGGATTGCGATGATAAAAATATACAATATTGCGTCTAAAAGCATTAAGTTCATTGCGATCGCATGCGTCCATCACATTAAAACGATAACTTATGTATTTTTGTGTAGAAACTGCGTTGACGCAAGGCAGAAATGCGATCCAAAGAAATTAACGTCCGAGCGTATTAAGAGATTGCGTTGACACAAGACTATGCGATCTAAGTAGGAAGGGAGCTTCTTTTGTCTGGAGTGAGGCTTGCGAGGGTAGTTTCGAGGATCTTAAGCAGAAGTTAGTTTCTGCCTCCATCCTTACAGTGCCAGATGGATCTTGGGATGCGTGCTGATGCAGCGAATAAAGTTGTCACTTATGCCTTTTGTCAGCTAAATAAACATGAACGAAATTGCCCTACCCACAACTTTGAGTTGGCAGTAGTGGTTTTTGCTTTAAAGATCTGGAGACATTATTTATATGGAGAGAAGATATAGATTTTCACCGACCACAAGAGTTTACTTCTTCACTTTTTTCAGAAGGAGTTGAACATGAGAAAGCATTTAAATTGTAAAATAAGTTTTCTGCAAGTTCGGGTCTACATTAGGTCTCTTTTTTATAAAGATCAAAATTTTGGCCAAAAACAGCGGAAAATAGATGTACAGAGATTGGAAACACATAAGATGCTGACACCAGCTCTAGTTCAGTGGTCTGGCCCGGACCGGTTCGAGCAATTTTTGTCCCTTCTAGAGCAACTGAAGTTTTTTTTAGGATAAAACTTGTAAAATTAATGTAATTTTATTCTTCAATTTTATCGTGGGGTTCAATTAACCGATTCATATGCTTTTTAAATACCTTATGAATGTCATTTAGATATAATACCACCTTAGGTTAAACATGCTCATGCATTTTTATATATTATAATAGTTATAATATATGAGATAATGCATGATTATTTAATTTCATGATTTATTTAATATTATTGTTATGTTAATTTGATGAAATTAATAAAACATGAAGCATGTAATTACTTAGGTTAAATATAAACAGTTATATTTAATGGAATTTGTAGAGCATGCTTGTATGTTTTTTATTTTTAGATTAATATAAAGAGTTATGGTAATTAAATATGAAAATCAAGATGCATTGAGCATGATGCATCCATAGTAATAATATAATTGTTATTTTATATTCATACAATCCATTTTTTATGGTTTAATTATTTAATTAATTAGAATATGATTGTTAATTAAATTAAACCATACAGAGCATGGTTATAGGGATAATCATTAAAATTTGAAAATGTTTTTAAAATTAATGATTAGAAATCGTTAATTTATAATCAAGAGTGGCATACAAACTTAGGATCATAGGATAAATTAAATGATTTTAAATTGTTTAAAATTAATTAGACCCAAGATCATTTTAATTCTAATAGGAGTAGAATTATTTCTTACTTAGTTTTAAAATAATTTTAATGCACTAAGCAGGAAAAATATTACTATGATTATAAGGGAACTCTACTGGAATACCTTCTACCTGAGAACTGACCTAGAACTTGTTGAATTAATCATAGTTTAATGTTAGCATGCATTGTCATTAGATTACTTAAAGTTGTTTAATTCACCTAAAAATAGTGTAAATATCTTTTTATAAGAGTTATAATAGACATAGACTTAGATAGATTGACTTAGCCGAATTTATCTAAGTTAAATAATCCTAAAATATGGTAGGACACTTTAGTGGGAGAAAAAGTAAAAATTAAGATATTCATATCAAGTTTTGCTCTTATGCCCCTGTATGTTCACAACGTGAGATCCATTCTCGACTTCTTGTCACCTTGGGCGTGGCCTTGCTTCGAAAGGTGTTTACATGGGAAAAGTGTCTATACATATCATTTTGTCTCCACCCCTAGGTCAAACTTGTGAGATTCCTATGTTCTGTCTGCGTGTTATCCTGGAGCAACCATCCCTTCGAAGGGCCTGATCATAGGGTTCGTAACATAGTGAACTCCTAAAAAGGATAGAGTCACTTAGGTTAATTATCAACAGTTGTCTTTCCTAACGATAGCCTATTGGTGCGTACCTCTAGGATCTGAAAGTGGGAAGGTTACATTTACGGGGATGAGTTAGGAGTTAACGAATCCTTGACCGAACAACTGTGGCTAATGTCTATAATAATATGAGTTATTTTGGTATTAAAATTAAATGAGAGTTGTCTCACTTCAGAGGAGGAGTGGCTGATCATCCTTCGATGGTTGTTGCTCTAAGCCACCGAAGCATTGTTGCAAAAGCTAAATCAATAGTTTATTAAGGTTCTATGATTGCTTATTTTTGTTAAATTGATTGGATAATTTGCAATTGTTTGCTTGTGTGATGGGTTGATACAAAGATAACTAATACGGTCAATGTTTGTTTTTATTTTTAGCAATGTCTTCCTCAATAATTGCACTACTTAAAAATGAAAAACTTATCAGTGATAATAACTCTACGTGGAAGTCCAACGTGGATATGATTATTATTGTTGACGATCTACGTTCGTCTTATCGGAGGATTATCCTCCACACCCTACTCGTAATGCATCCCATGCTACGAAGGATTCTTCTAATCAGTGGATAAAGGCCAACGAAAAGGTTTGCCTCTACATCTTGGCAAACTTATCCGAAGTTTTGTCTAAGAAGCATGAGGTCATGGTAACTGCAAGGGAGATTATGGAATCTCTCTAGGAGATGTTTGAACAATCGTCCTATCAGCTCTACTATGATGACCTTAAATACATTTACAACTATCGCATGAAAGAGGGCATATCTGTTCGAGAACATGTCTTGGACATGATGGTCCAATTTAACGTGGCAGAGAAAAATGGAGCGGTCATAGACGAGAGCAGTCAAAATGCGTTCATAATGAAATCTCTTTCGAAGAGTTTCCTACAATTTTGCAGCAATGCATTGATGAATAAAATTTAATATAGCCTGACTAGTTTTCTTAATGAGCTATAAACTTACCAATCTCTTGTGAAAAATAAAGGACTGGTTGAAGAAGAGGCAAATGCTTCTCATTCCAAAAGGAAGTTCCTGAAGGGTTCATCCTCTGGAACTAAGTTTGTTCCTTAGTCTTCTTCTTTGAAGAAGATTAAGAAGAGGAAGGGTGATAAGGGGAATGCTCACACACCATTGCTATAAAAGGCAAGAGAAAGGCTAATATGGCTGACAAGGGCAGCTGTTTCCATTGCAACGTGAATGGAAATTGGAAGAAGAACTGCTATAAGTACCTCATTGAGAAAAGGAATGAAAAAGAAGGTAAATGTGGTTTATATTAAGCTAGATTAGAATATAACCTTTATGTATTAAGATCAACCAACACAAAAGAAATTTTAAATCACGAGATGTTTAACACTGCTCAAACTCAAAATAAAAGGCAACGTATTTATCCTATAAGTAACTAAAGGAACTCTTATACAAGAGTACCTCTAAGCGGAAGCGGATCGTTCTAAACTTATTGTGTCAGAATTACCACATTTACACTCTAACAGAATAAATATACATTATACAATAAATATCGGCGTACTTTGAGAACTAAATAACAAGAGAATAAGAAAATATACAAGTTGAAGAACCTTTCTTCACCGAAATCTCACTCTCGCTGAAACGTCCAAGCAATTGTTCACCATATCACCGATCGTGTACCCACAAACGGTCTCCACACGAACACAGCAATGAGGATGACACCACCACTTAGAACCCTCGGTATTCTCTGTGTGAGAATCCAGGGGGTGAGGGCTCTATTGGGTTTGGTAGAGGGAAGAAGGAGGGTATTGGAACGTTCCAGCACGCAGCAGAAGAGACCATGATCCATAAGCACTCTAATTCATTAATTTTGGCAGAAACTAAAGCATGCTATAGCATAAATAAATGAGTTTCATGACATACCTTTGTAGAACTTCATCAAAAGCTTGAATCCAACTGCAAATCTTCTCCGAATCTTATTGTAGACCACCCCAAAATCTTCCCTACTATCATCTTGGTGCTCTAGATTGAGTTGTGGGACTCAAAATAAGCTAGAATCAAGGAAATTTAGAGACAAACTCACAGCAGCAACCTAGTGAAGAACTCTTTTCTTCTCACGAATTTTTATGAGAAATTCTACGAATGCATTGCCTCAAAATCACTCCAACCTCGTCAATATATTGCAGACGATCATGCAAAGGGAATAGTTGCATGAGATGCAGCTCATGTTTGGAGTAAATGAAGACTTAAGAAGTAGGTTAAGTGTGAGCAGTTTGAAGAATACAATGGAAAATGTCATTTTTCCACTTTGTATTTTTCTCTATTTTTCAATTTTTCAAAATTGATTTCATAAATAAAATTAATTTCATAAATTAATTTTCTTAATAAAATTAATAAATAATTATTTAAATAATTTAAATAATTCTAATTAATTTAATATCAAATATTAAATTAATTTTACACAATTCCATCTTCAAATATTTAAATCATATTTAAATATTAATTCTCCAATTTCATTTAATTCTAATTTGAATATTTATAATTAACTTATCATGCTACTCTAAAGCTAATCCATTTACGAGCTAGTAGGAGGACCTTGCGGACCTACAGATCATGGGCTCCAACGATCCGAGATTAATTGGTTAAACTCATTAGACCAAATTAACCCCATTCATTAACTAATGGGTCACTCCACTAAAGCCATAGCTGAACTCCCCCACTGTAGATATATTATGTCCACTCGATATAACCATGATTAGTAAGATAACCCTTCACAGATTGTTTGTAATAACGGTTGGGTCGAATCTTTGTTTTACCCCCGAAATTACCTTTTATTTCTTAAGTCCCACTGATCCTCTAATGAACAATTAATTTATGATCCAATCAACAAATCAAATCCCTCTCGGGCCAATGAGAGGGTGAGGCCTCTTGTTCAAGACCCAGAATCAACACTTAAAGGGAACAACCTCTCTACTAACTCTAATCGGGTAGGAGTGAATTTCATCTTGCACTCTATGTTCTCAACTATCTATCTGGTCTTATCCCCAAAATGGGAGGCTTTTTTTAGCAGAGACGTTAGTCTACTCTCACCATTTGCAGATCAAAGGATAATCCCGAACAAACAGGAGTTCATAGTTAGCTCAGGATTAAGGTCAAGTTACCTAGGTCATCGCTTTGAAATAGTCAGTCTTAAACAGTAAACAACGTTATAACGTAAGAGTGACTAGTTTTGTAGTCCGATCTTGTAGAAAACTCATTTGTACAGGATGCCCCCACTCGTCATGTCATAACATGTACGAATTAAGATCACATCGTTTGTAGCACTTTACAACCCTTTGTAACAACTACAGAGTAGGACACATCCAATAGTGTTACCAGAATAAGGCATCCAACCTTATTCATATACTATAGATCATGTAATAGTCAAGGGACTTTTGGTTTATTGGATCTCTAATAAGCAATATATTCAATAACTGAATTTTCAGAATAAGTTCTATTGTTTACAAACCATGAATTTTAAGACATAAAACTCAACAAAAGGAAGATCGTATACAATGACTAAGCAAGTGGGAGAAGGCAGGGTCTATCGTATAGACGATGCTTGATCGTTTAGAAGAAGGTACACGATCGTTTAGTAAATAGGCTGCGATCGTATAGACAATCGTTTTGTAAACACTCGGGCGCGCGATCGTTTAAGAAAGAGCTAGACGATCGTTTAGCTAATCCTATGCGATCATTTAGAAGAATGCGCGAATGTATACGATTGTGTAGAAACTTTAAGCTATCATGTAGTCTCTTGGTTTTCTATGCGATAGGCTGTATACACCACAACGTGAGGGAATGACCTATATCTTTACAAAATGAAAACGATTTTCATTTTATTCTTCAGTTACAAAAACTGAATGAAACCTCCCACTATAATACGGTTACGGAGAAAACGTCGACACAATTATCCTATAATTGTCTAGTTAAAAAATAAAAAATAAAATCATATTATATTCATTAACATATGGTTTAATATCATATATAAATCATAGTATTTTCTCCTCCACTAGATATAAATCATATTTATATCCATTTTCCTCCAAATAATGTATCTCATACATAAAGTCAATCATATTATATATAATTAACCAGTTCAATCATATCATATATAATCGAACTCCCTCTTGTCAATTTGAACACTTCAAACTGACCCAAAAACCGATTCTTAACTACAATCTATTGAGCTACCAAGGGGGCATTATGGACTTATGGCTCGAAGCTCCAACGGTACGTGAATAGCTGACTAAACTCTTTAGCCACGAGATCCACCATTCATTAACTGTCAGCCATTCCACTAAAGATCAACAGCTGAACTCTTCTTACCGCAGATATATTTCTGTGTCCATCAGATATAACCAATCAACAGTACGATAACCCTTCACAGATGCTTGTAAGTACAGTTAGGCCAATTTACCGTTTTGCTCCTATATTTACATCTAACTTCTTAAGTACCACTGATCCCTCTAATGAACAATACAACATAGTTCTACTATATGTGGACACCTCTCAGGCCATGATAAGGTGTGTGACACCAGATCGTTCAAGCCCCAGGATCAACCCTTAAGGGAGCAATCTATCTGCTTATCCTTGCTTCGGGGAAGGAGTGAATTCCATCTTGTGTAGCTGAGTTCCTAGCTCCCAAATCAGACGAATACCCAAAGTGGTAGGTTTGAGTCGGCAATTTGAACACTCGCACCCATGCAAATCAAAGGACCACCCTCAAAGGCAGGAGTTCCCAACTCACTTAGGATTGAGGTCATGTTACCTATGGTCATCCTATTGAAGTGAAGTGAAGTCTTTGTCATGAACGATGTTATATAACGAGACAATAACACTTCGTGGTCCGGACTTATACAAACTCTTTTGTATAGGACGCTTCCGCTCGCATGTCCCCACATGAATGATCAGGATCAGACCATCTGTAGCAAGTCAAAACACTTGTAACTATTCTACAAAGTGGATCGCATCCGTAGTTTTACCAGAATAAGGTTTCCCTCCTATATCCATATACCACAGACTATTTTGGTTATCACTTAAGGCATGATCCACCTGTATGTCTCCACATACATGCTTAAGTTACAAACGACAACCAGGGATTTTATTTTATTGGTTTGTGGTAAAGAAAATAAAACATCCAATGTTAATAGATAATAAGTGAAGAAAATATCATATATTATACATCACTAGCATTTGTTCAAAACTATGTTTACAAACTACAGGACACGAGAGTTTACGGCATCATCCCCAACAGTAACAATATCTATCTTTGACACTTAAGACTAGGTCATATTAATCATGATAAGATCAAGCGTTTGGTTAATAATGGACTTCTAAATGAGTTAGTAGATGATTCACTGCCTCCATGTGAATCTTTTCTCGAGGGAAAAATGACCAAAATATCTTTTAGTGGAAAATGTTATACGGCCAAAGAACCCTTAGAGTTAATATATTCAGATCTCTGTGGTCACTCGATGATGATTATGCTCAGTTGTCTAGCTCGTTTTAGGGGTATGTAGTAGAGATTGCAGGTCACATCTTGAACAACGTTCCTTCGAAGAGTGTTTCTGAAACATATTTTGAGTTATGGAGGGGGCGTAAACCTAGTTCGCACTACTTTAGGATCTGGGGTTGTCTAGTACATGTGCTTGTGACAAATCCTAAGAAACTGGAACCTCGTTCAAGATTGATACAATTTATTGGTTATCCAAAAGAAACAAGAGGTAGTCTTTTCTACAACCACAAGAAAATAAGGTGTTTGTATCGACAAACGCTACTTTCTTCAAGGAAGACCACACGAGGGATCACAAACCACGTAGTAAGTTAGTATTAGGAGAAGCTACCAAAGAGTCGGTATGAGTTGTTGATGAAACTGGTCTTTCAACAATAGTTGATGAAGAAGCTGGTTCGTCAAGTTTGTCTTGTCCTTTTCAATCGTTGAGAATGCCTCGATGTAGTGGGAGAGTTGTATCACGATCTGACCTACGACTTGACTGCTACTTGGGTTTAACTGAAACTTAGGTCATCATACCTAATGATGGTGTTGAGAATCCATTGTCCTATTGACAGGAAATGAATGACATAGATAAGGACCAATGGGTCAATATACTTCAATTTAGTATAAAAGCTTGTAGTGAAGGGATCGAATCCCGCAGTGAAAGCGTTGTAAACATCTAACATCCCACAAATCGATTTTTACATAAACAAAAATAGTAAATTAAAACTTATTATACGTAGAACAAACATGTAAATAATATGCTATAGGGAAAGGATAAAACCATTCTTACCTTTTTTAGATTCCCAAACTCCTAGAACAATCCTTTTGATGTTCTTACAAACAACTCCTCCAATGATCTTAAACATGAACATTTCCTCGAACAATCTTGAACACGACCACGAGATTAACCTTATTATTCTCAAAGAGTCTCAATAGAATAATAGGTGGTATTCAACTATTGAAAGAGGGTGAGAAGGAAAAAATTTTGGGAGAGTAAAGAGGATTTCTTTTGTGGCTTGGGGAAAAAATTGCACCATGAATGCTTGCAATTTTGTTGTGTTCTGTGTGTCCCCAAAAGGGCCACAATGAATACTTTATATAGAGAATGGTCAACCCCTTCTCCTAGTCTTTTTCCATTTTTTCTTGTGCACAATTAATTAAATAAAATTTATTTAATTAATTAACACTTATTTGATTAATTGGAAAATTAATTAAATAATTGCTTATATATTAAATCCAATTTAAAGTATATATATTTAATTATCATAAACATCATAAGTATATGTGCAACATCTCTCTATTAATTAATTGTTTGTGAATATAATTCACTTGAATTAAATATTTGAATCTTATCCAAATGTTTCTGTCCAATTTAATTTGAATTATAGATCATATATCCACAATCAATTACATATTTATCATATTAATATACAATTTCCTCAAATTGATTTGAATAATTCAAATCATCCCTTTTTAACATCCTTTAGTGAGCTAACAAGGGGACCTGGTGGACTTGTAGATCATATGCTCCAACGATATGAGGATAATTGGCTAAACTCATTAACCAAGTTAATTAATATTCGTTAACTGTAGGTATACTCCACAAAAGACCCACACCTGCACACTTCTCACTAAAGATATATTTCTATATCTACAGATATAGACCAATAACAGCAAGTTAGTCCTTCACAAGTGTTCATAACTTCAACTGGGTCAAATTACCTGTTAGAGTTAATGTCTTAAATAGAGTGTATCTTGTAGTTTGTAAAGACAAATCATATATTTAATAAAATAAGAGGCATTTTATTAATGTTTAAACTACATTAAATCAATCTAATAAACTAAGATACAAGGTTATTTTATGAAACTTAAACATGTATGTGGAGACATACAAGTGAATCACATTTAAATGATAACCTAAATGGCCTGTAGTAGATGGATAAGGTTGGGTACCTAATTCTGGTGACACTATGAATACAACCTGTTTTGTAGATGTTACAATTATTGTAAAGTGCTACAAATGATCTGATCCTGATCGTTTATGTGGAGACATGCGAGCGGCGGTATTCTATACAAAGAGTTTGTATTAGACCGGATCGCAAAATGAATAGTCTCGCTATATAAAACCATTGCTATAAGAGACTTACATTTCACTAGGATGACCATAGGTGACTTGACCTTGATCATGAGTGAGTTGTGAACTCTTGTTTATGAGGGCAATCCTTTAATTTGTATGGGTGATAGGGTTTTGTTAGCTGACTCAACAAGCCTACCGTTTTGGGGACTTGTTCGAGTAGGGAGTTGGGAACACAACTACACAAGATGGAATTCTCACTCCTTTCCCAACCTTAGGAAAAGTAGATAAATTGCTCCTGATTCTGGGTCTTAAACATTGAGGCCTCAACCTCTCACTAGCCTGAGAGGTGTTAGTTTATAGTTGGACTATAAATTATTTGTTCATTAGAGGAATCGATGACATTTAAGGAATTAGACGTAACTACAAGGGTAAAACGGTATTTTGGCCTAGCTATTGTTAGGAGCAATTTATGAAGGGTTGACTAACTGATTGGTTATATCCGTTGTCACAGAAATAAATCTACAATGCGAATAGTACAGCTATCAGTCTTTAGTAAAGTGATCGGTAGTTAATGAAAATTGATTAATTTAATTAAAGAGTTTAATTAATTAATCTTATATCATTGGAGCTTCTAATCTGCAGGTCCATGAGGTCCCCTTGTTAACTCACTAAATGATATATAAGAGGAATGGTTTGAATTGTTCAAATAAATTGCATATTAATGAAATTAATATATATGGTTAATTATAAATGTGATCCATAATTAAGAGAGAGAAGTATTTGAATAAAATTCAAATGTTAAAGAGATTTATACATATAAATATGTGATAATTATATGTTGATTAATTTTATATTAAATATGATTTATTGTAGTCGTTTAATCGATTAATTAATAGTTAATTAATTTTTTTTGAAGTAGAGATAAATATACATGTGATGTTATTTATTTATTAATTATATATATTAAATTGGATTTAATATATATAGTTATTTAATTATTTGACTAATTAATTAAATAAAATTATTTAATTAAATTAAAACTAGAGTAGGAATAGCAAAGATGAGAAGGGGGTGACCCCTCATCTCCATAAATAGGTTTTCATTGACCATGTTTGTGATACAATTTGAATTGGGATTTCTGAATCATAGTCTCATACTACTCTCAAAATCTCTTTCTTTTCTCTACTACTTCTTTCTTTTCCAAGTCTTGGAGACCACACATCCACACATTCATGTTCAATTTTACTAAGAGAAAGAATATAATGTATGGTGATACATTATAATTAATTAAACTTTATAATATAATTTAATTTAGGAGGAAATTAAATATTTGAATGAGTTCAAATATTAAGTTTAATATGAATAAAATCCATATTAAAACTATATGTTAAAATTAATGAGCATTAGATGCACATTAAAACTATAAGTAATATGAGAGAAAAATAATTGAATGTGATTCAATTATAAAGTGAAATTAAATATGTGATATTTAATTTAATGATTAATTAATTAGATAATTAATTAATTATTTAATTTGATTAAGTTTGAATTAATTAAATTAAAACTATAGGCTATAAGAGAGGGATGTATTAAAAAATGATTCTAATGCACGTTTAATTAAATATGAGATATTTAATTATTATTAGTTAATTTGATTAATTAATAATTATTTGATTTATTTTAACAAATTAAATTTTGATTTAATTTATTTTTAAATTAAATGAATTTATTTATTATTTAATTAAATAAATAAAAGTTGATTTAATTTATTAATTGAATAAATAATGAATTTAAATTAAAAAAATAGTTATAACAAACTATCCGACGTGGAGAATGAGAGTGGGGGAGAGATCTTACCTTGACTCCCTCCTCTCTAAAAACAGTTATCATAGAATTCGTCAGTAAGAGTTTCTAGATTTTATTTTCTCCGTTCATTTGTTATTCCGTTGTGCTTGGGATTTTAACTGCCCCATTTTTTAAAGTGTTGTTAATCTACCTTCTATATGTCAAATTGTCTATAAATTGTGGCATTTTGTAGGTTTTAGAGGACACATATTGCACAAAATTCATGAAATTTGGAGAAAGTGGAGATTTTAGAGAAATTTCTTATTTCATATTTTGTTAATTTAATTTAATTAATTAATTAATATATGTAATTTATTTTAATATTTATTTATTTTATTATTATATTATATTATATTTATTTTAATTATATTTTATTGATATTTGTGTTTTTTTTATGCTCCTCAAATTCACACCAAAGATATTATTTTTAAAACGAGGCACTAATAGTTTTCGATCAATCGTAAGGGTACTTTTTGTTTTTTTTTTTTTAAGTTTCTATGTGTTAAAATTTTTGTAAGTTTATGGAATTATCTACTTTAAACAACGGTTAATTTAATTTCTAAATTATTAGATCATGTTTTTTTTTTAAAAAAAAAAACCATGGTTACCTTTCTAAATTAAAGTGTAGTGCATACTCTATTTTGTTAACAAAATATTAAAGATTTCAACTCAAAAAAAAAAATCCTACTTTTTTTTTTTTTTTACTTTTTCTCTCAAGTCCAAAACAATAATACAATTTTTGAAAGTTTAAAGATGTTTTTACCCAAAAATTAATTGAATTACAAATTTGGTCTCAAGATCTGGGAGTTGTTTTTAGTTTAGGATACATATTTTACGATTGTAAGCATTATAGATTATAAACAAAAGTATACATATATATAGTAAAACACAGATATGAAAGTTCAAAAACATATTAAAATCTGTCTAAACTATATCAACTTAATATACACACACAAATAAAAAAACATACATTAGATTATAATACAACCATAGCAAAACTTTTTAAATATTATAAAGTAATTAGAGTTGATTTAAATTAGGGACGACAGTCAGTTCGATTTTATCGATTTTGAGATAGATCAAGACCAAATCAACCCAATCGAAAGAAAAGATCCAAACCAATGTTCAATAAAGAACGAATCTGTTGGATTGGTTTTATTTGGATCGGTTTGTTATCAGTTTGGTTATTAGTTTTTCACATTCTTCTTTTTTTCTTTCCATTTTTGTTTTTATTACCATTTTGTTTTGAATTGGTCATTTGTGCTAATTTAAATTTAAAATTAGGTTGATTTCTTTTGTCATAAATTGAAATTTGACATTTCTTTTTTGACACTTTTCTAAATAAAAACCATATAAGCTCCATAATAATTGATTTTTTTTTTCTAAACAACAAATATACATACACCATAATAATTAAAATACTAAAATATAGTTTATTTTTAAGGACATATATACCATTGGATCGGTTTGGTCTTGATTGGTTTTTCTAACAAAAATCGATCTGAACCAATACTTTTTTTGTTTTCTCCAAATACAAACTAAGATGTCTAATTTTATATTAAAAAACTAAACCGAACTATTGAATCGATTTAGATTGGTTTAGTTTGTTCAACTCTAATTTATGCAGTTGTCTTCGAGATCTTCCACTTACCAAAAGAGAATTTTTTTCTCTAATTATTATTAATTTTTATTTTTATTTTTATTTCAATGCATACAAAAAAAAAAATACAAAATGTCTAGAATTTCAACCTACTATATTAATCTCATGTCGACAATCAAGAATGATGACAGCCATTACGATAGCATGCATAACATCTAAACATTTATAAATTCTCTTAAAAACACATTGATAAATTAAAGTATATGTTTCTATCCATTTTTCTTTACTTATTTGAGTGAAGAACAGAAGTGATTTCTTTTAAAATCAAATAATAATAATAAAATCTTGGTCAATAAGAATTCTCCAATCCCTTAAATTTCAATGCACAATATGACTTTTAAATTGCTCATTATTGAGAAAATGCCAAAACATTAACTTTGTTAGTTTGTAATCATTAATAGTGTTATTTAGCTTCGTACAAATATTTGAATTTTGAAAAGAAAAAGAAACTCTGAATTTTATAAATGAATTAATTTAAACACTTAATTTTTAAGATCAATAATATTTATACTTATACAATTTTTTTTTAAAAAATCCATTATTAATGTAATATTAAAAACAGAAATATTGGAATAAAAATGGATATGAACTATTTTCATAAGGAAAATTATTTTAAATGGTAAAATTGTTGAAAATATTTTCAAAATATAGCAAAGTTTCGTAACTATGAATGATAGACGTCGATAGACACTGATAATAGTATCTATCATTGATAGTTCTAAAATTTTGATATGTTTTGTAAATATTTTGATTCATTTTTCTATATTTAAAAACAACCATTTTCATAATCATAAGTGTTTTTCTCCTTTTCTTTTTTTGTATTTTTGTGTTTTCCTATAACGACCGTAACACCAAACGGGAAGGGATTCTAATAATTTCCAAATATATTTTTAAAAAGAAGTAGTTAAAATTTTTATGCATATAATTGGGAAATAAACCCAAAACTTGACCTACTCAATCAAGAAAAGTCCATTGAAAGAATATGTGTGTAGTTTAAAAAGAGGAATAGAATTTCAATTTAAATCTTTCAAAGTGGGTGGTTGAAGGTGATAGGCAAAAAACTAATATACACTTGAATCATGCTTCTTCAAATAATTATGCTGTTAAACAAGAAAGATTAAGCCAATTGAATGTCATTGTTTAGGAGAAAACATTAATTAAATGAATGAAAGAAAGAAAGAAACAAAAACACAGAGTTAAATATAATTGTTCCAAAATGCCAAAAACACAGGAGATTCCATGAAAATGTGTAGAAGAGACAGACAAGTTAGGACAGCAAAATGAGATTTAAATTGACTTGAAAAATGATTAATAATTAATGTTAATGAGTATGATTAATGGGAGGTTCATCTCCCTAACCTCCAATAATTTTTATCATTTGGAAATGGGGTATATTACTTTTTCAACAAAATGGAGGGTTTGTGCATGAAACTTTGCCATTTGGGTTGGTTGGTGGTGGGTTTGTGTGCTTTTTTTTTCCCCTTTGAAAAGCTCTTGATGTTTTAGGTTTGAATTAAACATTATAACTAATCAGGTCAAAGTGGTTACACGATAAAAAGGTATATCTTTTTTTGTAAATATGAGTGTAATCTAGACCATATATGATACATCGTGATCTAACGATAGAGATGTAGTTAAACGAACAATCACATGTTCATTATCTCACAAGTTTTAGGTTGGATTGTTTTTCCTTATATTGTTAAATGTTTCGAGATTAAATTTCATGTTAATCTAATATGTAATCATAGTCTATTACGCTCATATGGTAATCTAATAATAATAATAATTAAAAAAAAAAAAAAAAAAAACTCTTCATTCACATGTTATATGCTTGTACGAACAATCATGTCCCGTTAACTAATCAGGTCAAAGTGGTTATATGATAAAATGATATATCATTTTGTAAATATGGGTGTAATCTAGACCATATATATGATATATCACTATCTGATAGTAGAGATATGCTTGAATGAACAATCGCACGTTTGTTGTCTCAATATAACTATTTTGGGTTGAAATGATATATCTTTTTATGTATAGGTGTGAACTGAACAATAAAGATGAAATATAATGATCTAATGATAGAAATATGTTTGAATTGAAAGTCGCGTACTTTGCTCAAATTACAACTATTTAAGTCAAAGTGACATATTCTTTTATGTAGAATGTGATCTAGTCCATAAAATATGAAACATTCACGATTTAATAGTAAAGATATGTTTGAACGAACAATCTCTTCATTTGTCCTTTAAAATTAAATAAATTTCTATTTTATCTTTCTTTTTAGATAGCTACGACTATTTGGTTCAAGCAATATGTGCAAATGATTTGTTGCATTAATTAAAATCTCCTTAAACTTTTTTTTCCCTCGATCTACTAAAATAAAAGATTTAAGTCCTATTTTGATCTCTAAATTTTGAAAAAACGACCATTTTAGTTCCTAAATTTCAAAAAGTGTTTATTTTAGTCTCTACTATTAAGATTTTGTTAACTCTTTGATGAAATTGCATCTAGCATATGTTGAGCAAAATGAAGGCGAAGTAGAAAAACTAAAAAATAATGCGATAAAGTACTAAACAGTCAAAATCTTGAATGAAAAATAATTTTAAGTTTTATAAAAAGTTGTTATACTGCCTCATTTAAAATTGAACCCTACATTTTTAGTGTGACTAATGTATTTGATGACACGTCATTAAAAAATACAAGTCATTTCATCATTTTATTTAAAAGTTAACATAATTTTAATATTAGAAACAAAACTAAGCATTTTTTTTTAAAAAAAATTATGGACTAGAATAGAAATTTTTAAAAATTTAGGATTCAAAATAGAATAACCTTTAAATGTTGGGACCAAAATAGAATTTAAATCAAAATAAAACTATAAATTCAACGAGTTGTCATGGGCTAGTAAACTAAAAGTAGACCTAATGGTTAAGTTATCATTAGTACACGTGTGGTTTGGTCAAACAGTGACAACCAAAAACTTAAGGGACCAACCACAAAATGAAAATAAAGTTTAGTTCTTTGATCTAAGTTATTATGTAGGGGCTTTTTTTTTCTTTTTTTTTTTTTTTTTTTTTTTTTTTGTTTGAAACCACAATAATTCAAATCAATTGGATTTAAAAAATAAAAAATAAAAAATAAAATAAAATTATGGAATGAACTTTAAGCTAGTGCTTTGGGCACTAATTATAACACATTCTCACAACAATGGCCCATTACACATTTGAGCAAAAAAATTAAAGTAACTAATTAGCTATAACTCCAAATCATTTCAATGATTAGTCCCTCTTTCCCCAACCACTAAACTCTCATTAACATGATTGTAAATATATTATGTTAATCTTCTCTTACATTATTCCATCATGAAGCAATGATTAACACAACTTCCACTTTTAAACATTTGTGTATCAAACTAATCATCCATTTCAAATTTATGTCATTTCCATCTAATACTTTATGTTATTCCATCAATTATATCTAAATACTCATTAATTATTACTTCAAAATTCAAATCAAGAATGAATTGGATAAGATATACAAGGGTCTATTTGGTAGAGAATTTGAAAACAACATATTCAATAAAAATAGTGTTATATTTTCTATTTTGAAATATGTACTTGACAGCAAATTTAGAAATCCAATTTTAATTTAAACAATTGTTTAAAATGTGTTTGATACTATATAATTATAAATCATAAAACCAGTTGTAATTACCCACTATTTAATTGACAATAGACTATTATTTATGAATATGATTTATGTTAAAAAAAAATTATACAAATATTATTTTGTAATATTATATAATTTAACACATAATATGCATTGTATTTTATTGTAAAGGGATCGAGTCTATAACATGACATATGGATTTCTAAATGTTTTTATCTTTATTTAATATAATTCTGCATTTTAAAATTTAAAATCTAGATACTATGAAAAACAAAAAAAAAAAAATGTTGACTTAAAAACTCACACTATCAAAATCATCATCCGAGTTAACTGTCAAAAACATATTTATTATTGAACTCACTAAATCTTAAAATATAAAATAGAATATAGATTCTCTACCAAATAGATCCTAAACAATTTGAATCCAATGCGCATAGAAACAAAATTTAAGTTAAATATCAATACAAATTTGTAACACATATGACAGTAGGACGACTTGATAGCATAATTACTTTTAATCTATATTGAATAGATTAACCGTATGATCATTCATGCTAAATTGCCAAGAATGAATAACATACAAGATTCCTTTGAGATTGAAGCTTCAAGATGACTATAATCTTCCTCAACCAAAACTTCGAATGTCTTTAGTGGGACCTCTCCCAAGATGAGATTCAAGAAAAACCGAGTGCGTATTGTTTTTGTATGTTGAGGACCATAGCCCTAATGTCTCTTTATATACTAGTTCATTCAAGGTTCTCATTAAAACCATAGTTAACATTAAACCTTAATTAACTAGAATGAGCTTCTAACCATTAAGTTCATACTCAATTAGAAATCTAGGGTCTTAATTAATTAGATCACATAATAGGGCTCAATCTAATAAAATAACCCAATGTGATAAAATATTGATCCACATATATAGCCCATATTTTTTTATATGTATGATTATTTAAATATGTCTAACAATCTCCCACTTGGGCTATGTCTGTGTACTGATGTAACTAAATCACATAATCCTTAAGCACGTATAAACAAGTTATTTCGATAATAGAATTCCCTTCTAGTTCAATCTGGTCCATCTCTTGTATTAGCATGGAATCAATGCGACTTTCGTCACTACCCTTGTAATTAAACCTTCCTTGATCACCAATTCCAATACATTCAATGACATAGATCAAGTATGGATGGATAACATGAAAACTAAATGCAAAGTGATCTAGAGATCATACCTATTTTCAACTGGTCCAAATTTCTTACTGAGATCATTCTTAAAAATGTTATGATAAACCACATGCACGATAAACAATTCAAATAATAAAACATAAACAATCAACTTTATTCCATACAGAAAACAAATAAATTAAGGTCAAAGAACATCCTCAATAACAAATTTTCACTAAACCATGGAATCAGAAAAGTGACTAACACCCATGTGAGCAACATGCTTGTGAAAAACTTTAGGTGGTAAACTTTTAATCAATGGATCTTCCACCATAGATTTTGTTTCTGTATGTTCTATCAAAATTTAACCATTCTGAATTCTTTTTCTAACAGTTAGAAACTTGACGTCTACATGCTTTGACTTCGTATTGCTTACGTTGTTGTTGGAATACATCACTGCCAACTTATTGTCATAAAATAGTTTTTGTGGTCTTTCTATGCCAACCATTATTTGCAGCCCAGTGAAAAAGTTTTGCAACCATACTCCATGATTGGACGCCTCATAACATGCTATAAACCTCGCAACCATGGTAGAAGAAGCCATAAGTATTTGTTTAACACTTTTTTAGGATATAGCTCTTCTAGCTGACATGAAGATATAACCTGAAGTGGATCGCAAAGTTTCTTGGCATCCAACGTAATCGGAATCAAAATACCCAATAATCTCTAAAACTTCTAATCTCTGATAAATGATCTTTTATTCTCTATAAATACCTCATAGCTCGGTTGACTACTTTCCAATGATCCATTCCGAGGTTGCTCAATTTGTCTAACACTCCAATTATGAACACAATATCTGGACACGTACATACTTGAGCATACATTAGACTTTCAGCAACAGATGCATAAGGAACCTTCTGCATCTTCTTAGTCTCAAGTACAGTCTTGGGGCATTAACCTAAATGAAATTTACCACCTTTAGCTGTAGGGTATCTCTTAGTGCACAATCTTGCATGTTGAATCTATTCAAAATCTTTTTAATATAGTTCTTTTGTGATAATCTCAAAATACATTGAGAACGATCTCACAGTATTTCAATTCCTAATACAAAAGAAACGTCACCAAGATCCTTCATCTCAAAATTATTTTTGGGAAACCTCTTTTACTTGCTATGAGTATGTCATTGACATATAACACCAGAAAGATTGATTTATTTCCACTAAACATGTGATATGTACATTATTCCATTATATTCACTTCAAAATCAAATAAGGTTATTACTTCATGAAATTTTTTATACCATTGATGAGAGACTTGTCTGAGACCATAGATGGTTTATTCAATTTGTATAACATAGACTTTGAATTACCAGACACAAATTTTTTTTGTTGCACCATATAAATCGTCTCATCAATGTTCCCATTGAGAAACACAATTCTTACATCCAACTGGTATAACTCTAAATCAAAGTGAGCTACAAGTGCCATGATTATCCTAAAAGAGTCTTTCGATGAAACTGGAGAGAAAGTCTCTTTGTAATCAATCTATTCCTTTTGAGTAAAGCTTTTTGCAACAAGAAGAGCTCTATATCTTTTGATTTTGCCTTTTGAATCTCTTTTGGTTTGAAATATCCATTTACAACCTATGGGTTTCACTCTTAATAGCAATTCAACAAGTTTCCAAATGTCATTGTCTTTCATAGATTTTATTTACTCTTCCATAGCATTTATCCACTTTTGAGAGTAAGAACTTCGTATAGGTTATTGAAAGATGATTGGATCATCTTCCATCATGTCCATATCATCCCGATGTTCTTGAAGAAACATAATACAATCATCTGGGATTGCACTTATTGTTTCTTTAGTGGATCTCCTTAGCGACACTTCTTGAAGTTGTTGAGTTTGAATTTCAAGTTCAATAACAAGGACTTCAATGTTGTTTTGTTCTATAATTGGTTCAATAGTAAAGTCAAGAATTGAGGTCCAAACATCATTTATAGCCACATTATGAAAATAAATTAATTTCTCTTCAAAGATAAATTTCCTTATGTTATCTCTCATCCTTCCCCCTTCTCCAAAACTCAACATCCTGACGGAATCTAACATTTTCCATCTCAAACAATGATCTAAAAGTGGGATCATAAAAATTAAAACCTCAAAAAATGCTCAGAATACCCAACAAAATAGCATCTAATAGTTATTAAGTCCAATTTTCTTTCGTTAAGCTTGTAAGGCCTAGCCTTAGTTAAACAACCTCAGATGTGAAGATGCCTAATACTAGGTTTCTTTTCTTTCTACAACTCATAAGGGATTTTAACTACCACTTTAATAGATGCCCTATTAAGGATATATTCAGTTGCCTTTAGTGCCTCACCCTAGAAGAATTCTGATAAAGAAGAATGACTAATTATACTTCTTACTATATCCTTAAGTGTTCTATTTCGCCTTTTCGCCACACCATTCATGTTGGATTTTTTCGACATAGTGTATTACAGGATGATTCCACATTCCTCTAGGTATTTTGCAAAAGGCCTTAGACTTTGTTCATCCGATCCATCATATCTACCGGAATATTTACCACCGCGATCAAATTTGACAACCTTGATCTTATTTCCAAGTTGAAGTTGAAGTTCAACTTTGAAATATTTGAAAACGTCCAAAGATTGCAACTTTTCATTAATTAAATATAGGTACTCATGAATGTAATCAAATATTATTGTCCATCCCAAGAAGCCATAGGGAATGGACCACAAATGTATGTATATATTAATTCTAAGATGTCTGAGCATTTGTTGACACTTAATTTTCTTATGTTTATCTGTTTTCTCTTAATACATTCCACACAAACGTCGAAGTTACTTAAATCAAGGGAATCAAGAATTCCATTTGACACACGTCTTTGAATTCTTTGTTTAGAGATGTGACCTAAATGTTTGTGCTATAATATAGCGGAATTCTCATTTAATTTATGTTTTGTACCACATGAATTAGATAATGGGATCTTGTTAAATGAAGCAAAATAATCAAGCATATATAGGTTATCAATTAAAGAATCGATACTAATAAGTTTGGAATCTTGCAAAAGACTAACTTTATTATTTCCAAAAGAACAAGAAAAACTAAATTTGTCCAAACTGGAAATAGAAGCTAAATTTCGTCTAAACGACGGAACAACAAAAATCTTATTCAAATCCAAATAAGAACCATTTTTTAAACGTAATCTAAAATTTCCAATAGCTTCAATTGGAATTTCTTTGTCATCGTCTACATAGATGAGTCTTTCAGCATCATTTGGCGATCAGCTCCATAGGGAACTCTGCACAGGTATACTTATATGAGCAATAGCACCAGAATCTACCCACCAAGTATTTGTAGGTACGGAAGTAAATTAACTTCAAAACAAACCAAAGTAAGAAGTTTACCCTTCTTTACACGACATTTGGCATACATGGGACAATATTTCTTGAAGTGACCTTCATTCTTGCAGAAAAAACAAGGATTTCAGTAATCTGTTTCTTGCTCTTATTCTGCTGGGATGTTCCTTCTGCAGCACCCGTAGATTTCCTTTTCTTCTTATCACAAGAGCCAGTTGCCAAGTGAGCACTTTCTGTCCTTTCTCTCTTAATCTAATGATTTTCTTATACACATTGTGAGATAAGCTCATTAACACTCCATGTATCCTTCTGAGTATTATGTTTTATCTTAAACTGAATGAATTGTGTAGGAAAAGGGATGAGTATTAGATGCATAAGTAGATTTTATTTTCACTGTCCGTGATAGAGCCCTGAAAAGACTTCAGAATGGAGTGCCTAATGATCATCAGTCACGTGCGATTTGACTGTTCTCACTTCTTTATATTGACCATATTCGGTTGTTCTTCAATAGAATTAAGTTTATCGATCCTTAATGCAAAGGTCCAAATCCATACACCCGAGAAGTATCTCTAGGCCTTCTCCTTCCAAATCTTGAAGTTCAATCCATTCAACTTAGAAATCGAACTCAAATTTCCAGATATCTGAGTAACGGCAACTGGAAAAATAAAAAACAAGACATATACTCACAACTAAAATATGAAAAAATAATTTTACATATATGGTGGGCTCCTTTTACAAGATACCTAACACAACATTGATATCTAGCCTTTGGGCAACGACACCAACTGTAAATGATATCTCAATGTATTAATAAAAGTACTGATAATAAACTTCTTTGAACCGATTATTTTTCTCATGAGAAATCCTTATAATTGTCACATACTTTTTACCACATGCATACCCACAATTTGGTCAAATAAGTATCTTCCTTTGAGCCGATAATCATTCGCATAAATTAATGAATATGCACATCTTATATTTTAGAATTAAACCAATCTAGATAATAGAGGTTACTTTGATAATATATTATTTTGACCGATAATATAGTAATCGCAAATATATTATTGTTCATAATGGAAGAAAATCACCAAAATTAACAATCAAGTTTCAAAACATGATTAATCAAATATAAACTTAAATTCACAATATGATTAATCTAATTTAAACTTGAATCATCAATAAAACTTCATATTCAAATTCACAAACTTATTAATTTAAAAGCTAAATTTAAATTCACTCAATTATCAATATTCATTAAGAACCACGGGCAAGATCAAACAAGGTCAAATAAGAACCAGCAGCAAAACCAAACGAAATGATTAATTATTAACAAAAACTAAGAACATCAATAAAAATCTAATAAAAATTGAAATCAAAATGAAAATTCCTCCAAGAATAGTCTTTCCTAATTATAAACATGATTTTTCCTATGTCCACAACTTCATTCAAATTCATTAAACTAAAATTGCTATTCCCTTATTAAAAAAAAAAAAAAATAACACTTAAATCCACCAAATTTATCAAATTGAAACACACCGAATTCACCAAACTCCTTAAATTAAAACCAAATTAAAAGCATCACATGAAATCGGCAAATTCAATTTTATAAAACAATCCTAAAACCCACCGAATTGAACATTATCAAATGTGTTGATGAGGTGGGAAATCGGTGTAATGTACTTTTAAAAAATTCTTAAACTTCTTCGCCCACAAATTGAATCAAGATAACTGATAAACGAATATAAGTCGAGAATCTAATATAAAAGTCATGCTTTGATAACATTTATCAGTGATAAACGAATATAAATTGACAAATCTAACATGAAGGTCATGCTCTAATACCATTTATTAGTGATAAACAAATATAAATCGACAATCTAACATGAAAGTCATGTTCTGATACCACTTGTTAGCATAATTACTTTTAATCTATATTGAATAGATTAACTCTAGAATCATTCATGCTAAATTGTCAAGAATAAATAACATACCGAATTCCATTGAAAATTATGATGATCTCTCTAGATGGGATTCTATTAAACTCTAATTAACTAGGAATGCGCTTCTACCATTAAGTGTATGAATCTAGAACCTTAATTAATTAGACCACATGATAGGATTAAATTTAATTAAATAACCCAATATAATAAAATATTAATCTACGTACATAGTTCATACTTTAATTATACGTATTATAAATACGTCTAACACAGCTATCATAATATTATTACCAGTTTTAATTCTAACAATTTTCTAGATTGTTAGTAGATACAATAAATTTTGATATAACAAACAAAAATGAATGAGTCTAATTATCACAATAATTATTATTTTTAATTGTTAACTTAGTTGGATGAAAATGAAAAAGATAATAGACATGTCCTTTATCTAATTATTAAATATTATAAAATTCGAACTAGATCTAGTTCGATATGTTATGATATATAACTTTATTATATAATTGACAATTAAAGCATACATTTTAAAAAGCAAAAATTGAACATGATGAGATGACCCCTCTTCTCATGGATGAGTAGGATAAAGCTCGGCAATCGCATGAAAATGGAAAGTCAAATTCACCAAATAAATCCCACAAAAAAGGTCTATTAATTATTTAAATAAATACCTATAGGCCATAATAAAGGCTTGAGAGAATTAATAAAAAGTTCTATTATTCACCCCACGTGATTGCATCAACTTTGACTTTATTTTAATTTTTATACTATGCTTTAAGATTTAATAAATATTAAAGAATTTAAATTAAATAATTTTAGAACAAAGATTCTTATCTGTATTGTTATAATTGTATATTAAATATAATTCTGATATTACATAATTCAAAATTAATATGGACCTAATGGTAATAGATAATTGTTTGGTTTTTAATTTTTTATTTTAAAATTAAGCTTATAAACAATTTACTATAAGATTATATATTTTGTTATTTACTTTCTACTAATATTTTCAAAAAAAAAAAAAAAAAAAAAGCCTCATTTGGTAACAAAGTAATTGGTTTTTTATTTTGAAAATTAAGCATATTTTCTCTCAATTTTTTACAATCTGTTACATTATTGGTTGGCGGATAATATTTTCTTTTATTATGTTCGATATTTTGTTGTTGACTCGGTGCGAATATTCTTTCCTTATTGGTGGTAGATGTGTTGGGGTGATTTTTTTCGTACTTGTGTTGTTGTCGTTAGTGACTCTCTTACCTTATGTGGCTTGCTTTTATTTGTGGCTTCTACGTGGTTTTTAGGGCAAGTCGTATTCTTGTTACAGTGAATCGATTAATAGTAATTCAGAAAGTTCTCATGCATTCAATGTTGTTGCTTAATCAGATAAAGAAGTAGTTGGGTTCTTTGAAGCTTGGGTTGACCAAGTAGATTCTTCATAGTATAGTGGTAAAGTACTGATTAAGCATTCTTTCAACTAGCAGGTGAAAAAGGGGTGAAGTTGTTGTTTTGGCATCAGATGTAGGAGGAGCATAAGTCTGCAGACTCATCATAAGTAGTATCAGTGTTAGGGGGAGCCTAACTTGTCACTATTATTTAGTTATACGTAAACTGACTCTATGTAATCTTAGTTGAAGTATATGTTGTAAAACTAAGTTAAATTCCAGTGGATCTCATTTCATCTAGGCGGAAAGCTTTCCAAACGTAGGTGTGATTTCACCGAATTGGGTTAACAAATCTATGTGTGCATCTCTCTTATTTTTTACTTTTGTCCCTTTTTGCTTTTACTGTTGTCACTATCATCTGTACTAGCTTGTGGTAGTTTTGTGATTCACTCTTTTTTAATTGGTATAAGAACAAGTTGACTTCTTGTTCATTGAGTTCTCAATGGAGTCAATCAAGGAAGATGGATCCACTACATGGCCACCAATGCTGGATGGGACAAATTACTCCTATTGGAAGGCTCGAATGACTACCTTCCTTAAATCTATTGACGACAAGCCTTGGAAGGCGGTTCTTACTAGTTGGTCACATCCTACAATTACTGATAAAGATGGAGTTTTAAGTCACAAACTAAAAAATGACTGGACTGAAGAGGAAGATCAAGCCTTGCATGGAAACTCACGAGCCTTAAATGTTATCTTCAATGGTGTCGATCGAAACATCTTCAGGTTAATCAAAATATGTGTTATTGCTAAAGAAACATGAGAAATCCTTCCTTGAAGTGGCCCATAAAGAAACCTCAAAAGTAAAGATGTCAAGGTTGCAACTCTTGACAACCCAATTTGAATCACTTAAAATGCATGATAATGAGAGTATTGCAGAGTTTAATGTGCACCTCCTCGATATTACTTATGAAGCTTTTGCCCTTGGAGAAAAAATTTCAGAAAAGAAACTGGTTCGTAAAGTGTTACTATCTTTACCTAAAAGATTCGATATAAAGGTTACTGCTATTAGAGAGGCACAGGATATTAGTACCATGAAAATAGATAAATTATTCGACTTTCTCCGAATGTTTGAAAAGACCATTGATGAAAAATAGAAAAGAACGGTCAAAAGAATAGCCTTGCAATCCTTAGTGAATGATGCTGAACCATCAAGCAAAGTTAAAGAGTCTGATGAGAATCTAGCATAATCCATATCTCTCTTGGCTAAACAATTTGAGAAAGCTCTCACGATGGGACAAGCGCTTAGCCCCTTGTGGTCTTTATATTTTAACTCATGACAAAGACATGAATAACAATAGTAATAATAATATTTCAAGACAGGCAAATCAATTTGTCAAAAAGACTGAAAGCAACAAAGGAGGCACTAGTGGAGGTCCTCACGTAAGGATCTTTAGATGTTGTGAATGTGTAGGTTTTGGTCATTTCTAGGTTGAATGCCCTAACTTTCTTAGAAGGCAGAAAAAGGGCTTCTCGGTTACTTGCTCATAAGAGAAAACAGACTGTAGAAGTGAGTCAGACGATGAAGTGCATGCTCTTGTGGGAAGTCTCTCTCTTACCTGTCCTGAAGACTGTAAGATATCCTATCTTGACGATTATACTTCAAGATCCTAGTCTAACAAAGCTACTGGTTCTTATGACAAGTTGTCTTATGAGGAAGTTTATCAGATGTGGATTAAAGATTCATAGGATTTAACAGTTCAAAAGGAGAGAATTGCAAATCTGATTGAAGACAAATGTCGTTTGCTAAGCACCTATCTGACCTAAAGAAAGATTTACATGTTATCAAGATTGACCTTGAAACTATGTCTAAATCTGTTCGGATGCTGAACTCTGGCACAGATGATCTCAACAAAGCTCTGTCCTCAAAAAAGAAGGTCTTGGATAAACAAGGCATTGGATTCAACAAGTCTAAGAATCATCTCTATAAAGAAGAATCCTCCCACTTTAAAGGGTTTGTTTCTACCAAAGATATTGTGTTGTCTGAGTCAATGTCTAAAGCAGTGAAGGGACATCAATCCCCCGAAATTCATCATGAAAAAGAAAGTGGATTTGTCATTACTATGGGAAGAAAATTCATATTCGACCGTACTATTATCAATTAACAAAAAGAATGAATGATATGCTATGGTGGAATTATCCTAGGTTTCCTACCCGAGGAAGATATATCCAAAAATCTAAAATGGAGTGGAGGGTAAAAAGGGATCCTTCTAAAACTAATGATAAATGCAATGTTGCCTTCACCTCTTTCCATGCCTCATCAAAAGCGGATCAATACTTCGAAAGTGGATGCTCTCCTTACATGACAGGTGTGATATATTAAAAATATTCAACTCTGTGGCTCTGGTCATGTTACTTTTGAAGATCGAGCAACGGAAAAATTCTCGGTAAAGGTCAACTGTCGTATTCGGGACTTCCCTTCTTGAAAATATTATTCTTGTTGAAGGATTGATTGCAAATTTGATCAGTATGAGCCAACCATGTGATCAAAGTCATTCAATAAATTTCTCCAAAGAAAATTTCCTTGTGACCAGTGCAGAAAATGTGACTATCATGACACGTATGTGTGTATCCAATAACTATTAGGTATGGACTCCTAATGTTTGTTATGATGTCTGTCACATAGCTCGAAACAATGATACTACTTACTTTCTGGCATAAAGGGTTAGGGCATGTTAATCTCTGCCCTTCAGGAGGGTTGTGTCTAAAGATACTATGCTCGGGACAACCTCATTATCTAGAGATTGAGATGCCGTGTGTGGTGATTGTCAAGTAAGAAGACAGAGTTGCCCATAAGAAAGTTCTCGCTTATACTACCACCTAAGTGTTGGAAATACTTCACATGTATCTAATGGGGTCGATGTAGGTGGAAAGCTTAAGGGGAAAATGATATATTTTTTTTCTGCATTGGTGACTTCTCTCGGTTCACGTGGGTGCACTTTATCATAGAAAAAACATACACTTTTCAAGTCTATTAGACGCTATGTCTCTAACTTCTGAGAGAACAAGAGGCACAAATTGTGAGGATCCATATTAATTATGGTAAAGAATTCGAAATTTCTCAATTTGAAACCTTTTGTAACTTATAAGGTATTTAACATGAGTTCTCTTCTCCTATAACCCCTCAGCAGAATGGTGTTTTTGAAAGGAATAATTGCACCCTCAATGAAATGGCAAGAACTATGTTACATGCAAAACGTGTGCCTCTACACTTTTGGGTTGAAGCTTTGAATACAACTTGTCATATTCACAACTGAATCGCTATTCAGCTTGGCGCTCTAAGCCTAAACTATAAAATTTGGAAGGATTACATGCCAAAGGTTAAGTATTTTCATGAGTTTGGAAGTACTTGCTATATTTTCTCAGATGAAGATTCTAGAAAGAAATAGCACACCAAAGCTGATGGATGTATCTTTCTTGGGCACTTTTATAATAGTCGTGCCTATCGTGTTTTTAACAAGTGCACTCAAAATTTTATGAAATCCATTAATGTTGTTGATGATGACTTGCAAGATACTAAGCATCCCTGTAAAAAAGATGAAGATCATGGCCTTACCCCTTATGTTGCCTTTGATGTCAGCAACATCAGTTCTCCCATTCCATCATGTAGCGATGTGTATGAAACTGATAATTCTAGATTGGTTGTGTTGAGAATGAGGTGATTCCTGTATCTAGTCGTGCTTAAAAGAATCATCCCTTTAGTAACATGATTGGCGAATCAAATACAGGTGTCTGTACTTGCAAAAAGGAGAAAGTTGATTATCTCAAACGGATCGGGAATGTTTGTTTCAAATCCTATATTGAGCCAAAGAACATTAACAAGGCCCTGAAAGATAAGTTCTGGATGTATGTAAGAAGAGTTATGTAAGTTTCAACTAAATAAGATATGGGAATTAGTTCCTCATCCATAGTCTACAAATGTTATTAGAAGAAAATGGATCTTAAAAAATAAATCCGATGAACATGGAACTGTTACTCTCAATAAGGATCACCTTGTTGCCTAGGGATATACTCAGGTGGAAGGTGTTGACTTTGATGAGACCTTTGCCCATGTAGCTTGATGAGAGGCTGTCTGTTTACTTCTTGATATATCACATCTGCTCATATTTAAATTGTACCAGATGGATATTTAAAGCGCTTTTATGAATGGTGTACTGAATGAAGAGGTTTGTGTTGAACAACCAAAGGGGTTTGTTTATAGACCATCTTGTCTTTAGCATGTGTACAGACTTCGGAAAGTCTTGTATGGTTTAGGACAAGCCCCAAAGGTTTGGTATGAAAGACTAGCAAAGTTCTTGTTGCAGAAGGGATATTCCAGAGGAAGTTCTAATAAAACTCAGTTCATAAAGAGGACAAGAGGAGATTTTATTATCGCTCAAATATATGTTGATGACATTGTATTTGGAAGATCACCACAGACTCTTGCAAATTATTTTGTTGATCATATGAAAGCTGAATTCAAAATGAGCATGGTAGAATAACTAATATTTTTTTTTTCTTTGGCCTTCAAGTTAAACAACTTCCTGATGGGATATTTTTATCTCAAAGTAAGTATGCCAGAAATATGCTTTAAAAGTTTGGCCTTGAGAAGGCTAGTCCCAAACCATTCCAGCCCCAACTCATGCAAAACTTACCAAAGACCCCGATACTACAAATGTTGATGAAAGCTTATATAGAAGTATGATTGGAAGTCTTCTTTATCTGGCTAGCTAGCCATCCAAACATAGCTTATGTTGTGGCCATTTGTGTTAGATATCAGCCAAATTCTAAGACAAGCCATCTGGCAAGTGTTAAATGGATTCTCAAATACACCAGTGGGACAACGGACTATGGCCTTTTTTATTACTCAGATACTAATGGTTTTCTCATAGGTTATTGTGATGTTAACTGGGCTAGAAATTCAGAAGATAGTAAAGGCACTTTCAGAGGATGCTTCTTTCTAGGAAACAATCTCATATCTGTTGGGATTAATGCTCTAAATCTCATAGGGTTCTATAGTTTATAATTGTAATGTACAAACATCTTATTTATTTAATAAAATATATGATGTCTTATCTCAATTTTAGTTGCATTAACCACAAACCAATAAACTAAGACCTAGGATTATCTTGTAGCTTAAACATGCATGTACAGACATACGGGTGGATCATGATTAAGTGATAACCTAAATGGTTTGTAGTAGATGGATAAGGCTGGATACCTTATCCTAGTGAGACCAGTATGATCCGCTTTATGGATGTTACAATTGTTGTAAAGTACTACAAATGATCTGATCCTGATCATTCATGTGGAGACATGTGAGTGGAGATATTCTATACAAAGGAGTTTTTATAAGACCGGACCACAAAATGACTAGTCTCATTATATAACATCGTTCATAATAGAGACTTACATTTCATCAGGATGGCCATAGATGACATGACCTAAATCCTGAGTGAGTCGTGAACTTCTACCTATGAAGGCGGTTCTGCTCCACAATCAGTCGAATCCCCAAAATGGTAGGCTTATTCAGTCGGCAATCTGGCTACATAACTATACAAGATAGAATTCACTCCTTCCTCAACGTCGAGGAAAGTAGATAAATTGCTCCCTTAAGGGCTGATTCTAGAGCTTGAACAACGTGACGCCACACTCTCTTTTGGCTCGAGAGGGGTTTGGTCATAGTTGGACTATGATCTATTGTTCATTAGCGAAATTAGTGGTACTTAAGAAGTTAGATGTAACTACAGGGACAAAATGGTAATTTTGGCCTAGCTGTACTTACGAGTAATTTGTGAAAGTCATCGTACTGTTGATTGGTTATATCCAATGGACACAAAAATATAGCTGTGATGCGAAGAGTGCAGTTGTTAATCTTTAGTGAAGTGCCCAACAGTTAATGGATGTTGAATAATTTAATTAAAAAGTTTAATTAACTATTCAAGTACCATTGGAGCTTCAATCCACAAGTTCATGAGGTCCTCTCTGTAGCTCCATGGGGATTAAATGAGAATCAATTTTAGATTAATTTGAATTGTTCAAATTAATTGAAGGAATTAATTATATGTGATATAATTAATTCTACTTAATTATATATGATATATTTTAATGCATATGTGGAAGTAGTGCTTAATAAACATACAGAATTCTAAAAAGAGATAGAAGTTTTTCTCTGGAAAAACAGTTTTCTATTTCAAAACGCCAAGAATTCAATGTAAATCCTCTCCAAGTCCCGAACAACTTCGAGTTCGAACTCCCTCGAACAACCACACACGAAACTTCTCCATATCTCTAACTAACACGAACTTCAACAAACAGAAATCTCCCGGGGACATCATCAAGATGATCTTTCTTGCTATTCTCTGGCAAGGTACAAAGGACAATGGGATGCTTGTTTTGGAAGAGGGAGAAAGATTATCTAATTCCCTCCATTGTTCCAACAATTGATAACTCCTAGGGAGTTATTGTGTGTGTATGTATATATATATGTGTGTGTTGGATCGACACCATCACGCAGCAGAAGAAATCAGAATCCATAGGCATTCTAGTTCATTAATTTTAGTTGAAATGAAACCTGCTAAAAAAAGAGTATAATGGGTTTCATGAACATACCTTGGCCGAACCAACGAAATCTCCATTTCCAGCTTCAAAATCCTCTGAATCCTTGTTTAGAACACCATAAAATCTTGCCTACTATCCTCTTGGTGCTCTAGATTGAGTTGTGAGATTCAAAATAAGCTGAAATCAAAGGGAATATGGAGAAAGCTCACTGAACAGAATCCATTGAAGGACACCTTCTTCATCCGAATTTTTCAGCAAAAATTCAGTCGGTTCTCCACTCTTTCTTCACTCCAATCTCTTCAATATATTGTAAACTATAATGCAAAGAGATGTGTTACATGGGATGCAACTCATGCTTGGAGTAAATCAAAAGAGAAGGCGGGTTCCTTGTAAGCTACTTGAAGATGAACTTTGAAAAACCCATTTTCAAGTTTTGTATAATTTTCAATTTTCAAACTCCATTTTGATTTTAAAATCATATTTTATTTCTAAAATAAAAATTTATTAATTTTACAAATTAATTTTTCTAATAAAATTAGTTTTTTTTTATATAATTATTTAAATAATTTAAATAATTCTAATTAATTTAATATTCAATATTAAATTAATTTTTACACAAATTCATCTTCATATATTTAAATCATATTTAAATATATTTTCTCCAATTTCGTTTGATTCTAATTTGAACATTTCAAATTAACTTATCACACTACTCTAGAGTTAATCCATTTCTGAGCTAGTAGGGGGACCTCATGGACCTACAGATCATGGGCTACAATGATCCGAGATTAATCGACTAAACTCATTAGACTGATCTAACCCTCATTCGTTAACTAATGGGTCACTCTACTAAAGTCCATAGTTGAACTCCCCTCACTGTAGATATATTATGTCCACTCGATATAACCATGATTAGTAAGTTAACCCTTCACAGGTTGTTCGTAATAACGGTTGGGTCAAATCTCTATTTTACCCTCCGAAATTACCTCTTTTTCCTTAAGTCCCCACTGATCCCCTAATGAACAATTGTTTTATGATCCAATCACAAAACCGAGTCTTTCTCATGCCAAATGAGAGGGCAGGATCCCTTGTTCAAGCCCAGAATCAGCACTTAAAGGAACAACCTCTCTACTATCCCTAAAGCGGGTAGGAGTGAATTCCCTCTTGTATCCTATGTCTCTAGCTATCTATCCAATCTTACCCTTGAAATGACAGTTAAATTGAGCTGGCGTTGTTAAGCCAACCCTCACCTATGCAAATTTAAGGACAATCCCAAATAAACAGGAGTTCATAGTTAGCTCAGGATTAAGGTCAAGTTACCTAGGTTATCGCTTCGAAATAGTCAGTCTTAAACATTAAACAGCGTTATAAAATAAGAGTAACTCATTTCGTGGTCCGATCTTGTACAAACTCTTTTGCACAAGGACACCCCAACTCTTTATGTCCAACATGAACGAATTAGGATTACTTTGTTTGTAGCACTTTACAACTTCTTGTAACAACTACAGAGCAGGTCGTATCCAATAGTGTTACCAGAATAAGGTACCCAACCTTATCCATGTACTATAGATCATTTTGACTATTTATTCGAACATGATCCACCTTTATGTCTCCATATAAAGTTCAAGTACTCATCCAATAGTCAAAGGACTTTTAGGTTTATTAGATTTCTATTCAAGCAATAGATTTATTGAATAACACCTTTTATTAGAATAAGCTCCATTGTTTACATACCACAAGTTTTAGGACATAAAACCTAACAATATGTATATATATGTATGTATTTTATGTATGTAATTTTATTTAATATATATACACATATATACACAAATAACTTCATTTAATATATACACACGTATATACACATAAATAACTTTATTTAATATATATACACATATATACACATAAATAACATCAATTAACAATTAATTAATGTAAAACTAAATATCATATATTTACCTATAGTTTTTATATGAATCATAACCATATAATTAACATCTATATCTTATTCAAATACATCACTCATATATTATATAGCATTAATTATAAATCATATTTACAATTAACTATATATTATAATGTATCAATATACATTTTATCAATTTGAATCTCACTAAAAATTTTATCTCTTTTTGAAATCATATTTATAATGAACTATAATGTATCAAATATATTATATTAAATCCATTATATATAGTATTAATCATAAATCATATTCATAATTAACTATGTATTATAATGCAATATACATTATATTTTATATTAATCACATTAATATAATTTTTTACCTTAAATAGTTTGAATAATTCAAATTATTCTAAAACTATTTGTTCTTTGTTTTATCCTTAGTGAGCTAGCAAGGAGATCTAATAGACTTATAGATTTAGAAGCTCCAATGATACAAGATTAATCAACATTCATTAAATGTCGATCACTCCACTAAAGACCTACAGTTGCACTCTTCGTACTGTAGATATATTTCTGTATCCACGGATTTAACCAATCAGTAGTAAGTCGATCCTTCACGACACTCGTAACTACATCACGGTCAAATTACTGTTTTACCACTATAGTTACATCTAACTCCTTAAGTACCACATATCACTCTAATAAATAATCAGTTATAGTCCAACTATAAACTAGACCCCTCTCTGACCAATGAGAGGGCGAGGTACCTAATCGTTCAAGACTCAAAATTTGCCCTTAAGGGAGTAATTCATCTATTTACCCTATGATTGGGAAGGAATGAATTCAATCTTGTATAGTTGTGTTCCCTACTCCTCACCCGAACAAATCCCCAAAATGGTAGTTATATTGAGTCAACAAATCAGACCACTCTCACCATGCAGATCAAAAGATTAATCTCATAAACAAGAGTTCACAACTCACTCAAGATTATGGTCAAGTCACTTATTGTCATCGTAGTGAAATGTAAGACTTTTCAAGCAATCATGTTCAAGACAAATCATTTCGTGGTCTATATTTATACAAACTCTTTGTATAAGATGCCCTCACTCACATGTTTCCACGTAAATGATCATAATCAAATTGTTTGTAACACTTTACAACTATTATAACAATTACAAGGTGGATCGTATCCGTAGTGTCACCAAAATAAGACACCCAACCTTATCCATATACTACAAAGACCATTTTAAGTTATTACTTAAACATGTTCCACTTGTATGTCAACCAGATACATGTTTAAGTTACATTAAATAACCATGGATCTTGTTTATTGGGTTGAGTTACACAATTCTACATGTTAAGTTAAATAACTCCTTAATTTATTAAATAAATGAATAGCATTGTTTATACATTACAAACCACGAGATTGAGGGCACAATCCATAAAACTATCCACCAATTGTTCAAATCATAAATGATTGTGGCATTGATTTTTACCCTATTTCTTTGATCACATTGAGTTCAATTATCTTCTTATATTTCTTCCTCAAGTGTTGTCGTTCCTCATGGTGAACACTTAGAGTTGTGCTCATACTTCCTACAAGAGAATGGTCAGACTGAAGTAAAAAGCTAATCGAAAATGGCATGGAAGTTTGAATGTCTCGCCGGCTAAGGTAGACATTTCTAAAGTTTTTGTTGAAGAATCCTCCTCCAAGCAATCTCGCTTGGTTTCATCTCCTTTTGATATCCATCTCAGAGATCGAAAAAGTCTACTAAAGATGTAACTGATATCCAACCCACCTTGCATGTTGATGATTTCAGTTAGTCGAAGGTCCTTGACGTTCACCCTCTCCCTATGGTTCTGCAAGATGGCTCTTCTGTAATGAATGTTGCCGATGACGCGACTAAGCCTTTCGTTAGTTTTACTGATGATCAGAATCTGTTGAGTACCTATATTGCTGAAGAGGGTGTAATGGTTCCCTCTATCCTTTTCTCTTCTGATATTGAATATGATGTTCCTATTTTGTGTATTGTTGGGTCTGAGACTGTTGATGAATCTATTGTTGCTCCCGATGTGTCTAACCCTGTTGTTGATTCTGATATTGGTCCTAATAAAATCTATGTTACTGCTTTAGTCAATGTTAATACTAATTTTGGTCTTGTAGTTGGTTCTGATGTTACTAATAATGTTGTGTTTTACTTATGCTTCTGTGATCTCTTCATCTACTACTGAGAAGGTTTCTAGTGTTATCCTTGTTGTTACTGACATTCTCTTTAACATGGGGGATTTTGTTATTCGTTCAGAGCATAACCCTGTGATATCTTCTCCAGTTGCTTTTGCTTTTTGCTCTTGTGATCAGCAGTGGCTTCCTCCCTTCCTGCTGATTCTAATGATGAACAATCTGTCTCTAACTCGAGTTCCCCTGAGGAGACTGAGTCCATTTCCTCTGATGAAAATGTTCCTCTTGAAAGAAATCAAACATGAGGATTTTCGTGAGCAGCGGAACGATCGTTCCAAATTTCATTTGAAATTGAACACTAACAATTACAGTCAAGAAACGGAAACTTATAGGCCATGCACAATACGAAATTACAACATGCTTTACCAGATAATCAAGGAAAATATTAAACATACCTTTGAAGATTCATCTTGAAACTCCCTTGATCACGAACGTTCATTCAGTCTCCAAGACAGCAACACACAAACGCTCGAACAAAACGACCACAACACAGCACGATCAATAGCAAACTCGAAGACAACAATCTCCAAGATCACGAACCCAAAGAACGGCCTCCAAAACCTTGAACTCAGTCAAGTTGAGTAAGAAACCACCACAATGGCTACCTTCGTATCCTCGGTCTGAGAATCCAGAAGTGTGGGCTCTGTGTGGACTTGGTAAGAGGAAGAGACCAGAGGAGTAACAATCATGAAAACGATTGAGTAAGAGGGAGATGACAAAAGTCTATCGTATAGACAAACGCCCAATCGTTTAGCAAATGCTCCGCGATCGTTTAGCTATGACCAACTGATGAACTATCGTGTAGTGTCACTCCATGATCGTTTAGTTTCTCTTGAGCTATCGTTTAATGAATCCAATTCACTTGACAGCAACTTCGTTAGTTTTTCCGAGAATAGCAACTTTCACACAATCTACTAAATTTAGGAAAACATTTTTCATTTTATCTCACGGTTACCATCAAACTACCAATAACCTCCTACTCAATTGGTTATTAAAGAAAAAGATATAATTATCCAATAATTAATATTGTTATAAATATATATGATAACCAACTTACTATATTATATTTATAACCTATAGTTTTAATATTTCATCGCATGAAACATATAAACCATAGTTCTTTTTCTATTTCATGGTACTTAATTTAAATCTCATTTACATGAACCCTCCACTTGATGTATTTCATACATCACACCGATAATATCATATATAATCGAATTTTCTCTTGTCAATTTGAATATTTCAAATCAACACCAAGAACTGATTCTCAACTTGAATCCATTGAGCTACCAATGGGACCTTATGGACTTGTAGCTTGAAGTTCCAACGGTACGTGAATAACTGACTAAACTCTTTGGTCACGGGATCCACCATCCGTTAGCTGCCAGGCACTCCACTAAATATCGACAGTTGCACTCTTCTTACTATAGATATATTTTGTGTCCATATCAACCAATCAACAATGCGGTAACCCTTTACAGATCGCTCATAAGTACAACTGAGACTTAAAGATTTGTACCTTTCCATCTACACCTCTCTTTCGCTTATATATCCACTTACACCAAATAGATCTTACCCATCAGGAGGATCAACAAGCTCCCAGACGCTATTGAAGTACATAGACTCCATTTCCTAGTTCATGGCTTTAACCCATTCATCTTTGTCAACATCCTTCATTGCTATCTTAAAAGACAACGGATCCAAGATCTAATCATTTGAAAGGACGTTTTGGGCTTCAGTCAAAACCATGTAGCGATCCGGTGCGTTCATAACCCTCTCACTACGTTGAGGCAGTCTCAACTCTTGAGCTGGTTGACTAGATGTACCGACCTCAACAACTCTTGTTGATCTGTCGGCTTGTTCAACAACTCTTGTTGAACCCTCAGTAGTCTCAGTCTCACTAGAAATCTCTTGCAAAACGAGCTTACTTTGTGACTTATGATCTCGGATGTGGTCTTCTTCCAAGAAGATAGCATTTTTAGAAACAAACACTTTGTTATCACTCAGATTATAGACTATCCACCTCTCGTTTCCTTGGGGTAGCCTACAAAAAGGCAAACCTTCGAACGCGGTTCTAACTTCTTTGGGTTAGTCACTAGCACATGTGCTGGACAGCCTCAAATTCTGAAGTGGCGTAAACTACCTTTACAGCCTCTCCACAACTCAAAAGGTGTTTCAGAAACACTCTTTGAGGGAATGTTGTTCAAGATATAGCATGAAGTCTCTACTACAAAACCCCAAAATGAGTCTAGAAGATGAGCATAACCCATCATAGACCGAACCATGTCCAACAAGGTTCTGTTTCTCTTTTCTGATACACCATTCTGCTGAGGTGTACTTGGGGCCGAGAGTTGGGACGTAATCTCATGTTCTATCATATAGTTCTGAAACTAGAGGTCCATATACTCTCCACCACGATCAGATTGTAGTTTTTTTATCTTCTTACCGAATAAGTTTTCAACTTCAGCTTTATATTCCTTGAACTTGTCAAGGGCTTCAGATTTACGTTGCATTAGGTAGAGATACCCGTACTTTGAATAATCATCTATGAAAGAGATGAAATATTCATACGCATCCCGAGCTCTAACATTCATCGAACCATAGAGGTCTGAATGTATAAGCTCTACCTTATACATTCCTTGGCTCTATAACCTTTTCCAGTAAAAGGTCATTTGGTCATCTTGCCTTCGAGGCATGATTCACATACCGACAAGGAGTTTTCTTCTAAACTCTTTAGAATTCCACTTTTTACCAACTTCTCAATCTTATGAAGGTTGATGTAACCTAACCTTAGCTGCCAAAGATGGCGTTTTTCTTAAGAGAAACCTTTGGTCTGTTAGCTGTTGTTGTCATACTGAACATTTCAGTGTTAAACAAGGCTTTTATGACTAACGACCTTAGTACATATAAGTTATTTTCCATTGAACCATAACAAATCTCCGTTCCATTATTGAAAATAAATACTTTATTCTAAAAAAAAGGAGACGGTGTACCCTTGTTCAATGAGACAAGAAACTGAGATTAAGTTCCTCTTAATATGAGGAACTACGAAAACATTATCCAGTAATAGATAACGTTTCTTGTCAACAAATAACTTCAGCCTGCCTACAGCAACAGCTGAAACAACCTCATGAGTACCGACTCGTAGAGTCATCTCTCCCTGTGGCAACGTTTGCTAGGAATTGAATCCTTTGTAAGAGGAACTGACATGGTTGGTAGCACCCGAATCAAGGATCTAGGTTGAATAATCATTCTCTACCAAACACGTCTCCAAGACCAATAAATCAGATTTACTGTCTTTCCTTCTCTTTTGGATAGTAGTGGGATCAGTGTCAGAACAACAGACACTGCTAGTTTCTTTATCCATCACAAAAGTAAGAACTGACGTTCAAACATATCTTGCAACGAGTCCATGATCTCACGTGCAATGACCATGTTCCCAACCCTTTTGGCCAAAACATTAGGTGTGTTAGCCAAAATGTGAAATCGGGCCAATGACTTAGCCTTCATCCACACCTCATATACATTGCGAATCACTAAACGAAAATACTAACGAGTTGCTGAAAAGAAAAATACATTGACCTATATTAGGTTTTAAGCAAATACCCATTGTAAAACAAATAACATCCAATAAGGTTTTAGCAAAAATAATATGAACCCCGTGTGACATCTAGTTTCGCAATGACGCTTGAAAGGTTTAGGACAAAACCCGTCGAAGGGAGGTCAATTATCCCTCATCTGAATTGAGAAGTTCTTAACCAGTCAGTAATACTAGAACAACTTTTGTTCCTTAACGACCAACCATCATTGATTTGGCCAAGAGATCATTAACTTACTTAACAATCTCCCGTAAGTGTGACCTACCACAAGCAGCCGATCCGAAGGGAAAAATATCTGATTTGGACAAAACCTAAAGCGAAACTATCCATTTCTGGAGTTTACATTGATCTTGACCAACTGCACAAAACCCATCCGAAGGGGGACGCTCCCAGGGTGCCACGAGGGAGTACAGAATGATTTCACGGTGTGAACCAATGACAGAGACCATAGAACATGTTGACACAAACCCTTCACCCACATACTATAAACACTCTCTCCGTCCACCTTGATATTGACTCATGCAAACATCATCCGAAGGGGGATGCTACCAGGGCACTACGAGGCCAAGCATGAATCTCATAGTGTGAACATTCAAGGAGAAACATGAGTAGAATCATAGGCATATCAGATACATCTCTTCCCCCCACTGAGTATTTTATAACCTAGGATTTTAACTCCAAGTTGTCGCTTAGTATACTTGACAACTCTTCGTGAGAATTTTTCGAGATTGGAAATCTCAAAATAACATTGTTTGCAAAAACTTACTAAAATTAGGAAAATATTTTTCCTTTTATCTCACGGTTACCATGAAACCACCAATAACCTGTCACTCAATTGGTTTTTAGAGAAAAATAGATAATTATCTAATAATTAATATTATTATAAATATAAATGATAACTAACTTATCATACTATATTTATAATCTATAGTTTTAATATTTCATTTCATAAAACATATAAACCATAGCTCTTTTTCTATTTTATGGTACTTAATGTAAATCTCATTTGCATTAATCATCCACTAAATGTATCTCATACACCATACCGATCATATCTTATATAATTGAAATACCTCTTGTCAATTTGAACATTTCAAATCAACACCAAGAACTGATCCTCAACTTGAATCCATTGAGCTACCAAGGGGACTTTATGGACTTGTAGCTTGAAGCTCCAACGGTACGTGAATAACTAACTAAAATCTTTAGTCACGGGATCCACCATCCGTTAACTGTCAGGCATTCCACTAAAGACCGACAGTTGAACTCTCTTTACCACATATATATTTGTTGGGATTGGTGTCCTAATTCTTCGGAGTCTCATTTTTTGTAATTATACACATTATTTTATAAATAAAATAAATGTTATTTCATTTTAGCATTTACCCATATCCAATAAACAAAGCTCCATGGTTATCTTATATAAATTTAAGCACGTATATGTGATATACAAGTGGATCATGCCTTAAGTGATAACCTAAATAGGTTTGTAGTATAAGGATTAAGGTGGGATACCTAATCCTGGTGACACTACGGATACGTCCCGCTTTGTAGAGGTTTGCAAGTGTTGTAAACTACTACAGATGGTAGATCATGACCATTCATGTGGAGACATGCAAGCGGAGGTGTCCTATACAAAGAGTTTGTATAAGACTGGACCACGAGATGACTAGACTCTATATATAACGTTGTTGATACTAGAGACTTACATCTCACCTAAACGACCATAGGTGACACGACCTCAATCCTGATTGTTCTGGGAACTTCTGCCTTTGAGGGCGTTCCTTTGATTAGTATGGGTAAGAGTGACCAGATTGCCAACTCAACATGCCTACCTCTTTGGAGACTTGTCTGATTTGGGAGCTGGGAACTCATTACAGACAGATGGAATTCACTCCTTCCCGAAGCAGGGATAAATAGAGAGATTGCTCTTAAGGGCTGATTTCGGGGCTTGAAACATAGTGGCCACAACTTCTTTGGAAGAGAGGACTCAGTCATAGTGACTTGACTTATGTTCATATAGGATTCAATGGTACTTAAGGAGTTAGATGTATATACAGAGGCATAACGAGTTAATTGGCGAGCGTACTTACGAAATTGTGAAGGGTTGTACTGTGTTGATTGGTTAAGATACAGACTAATATTTCAGCTATCGATCTTTAGTGGAGTGCCTGGCAGTTAACGGATGGTGGATCCCGTGACTAAAGAGTTTAATCAGTTATTCACGTACGGTTGGAGCTTTAAGTTACAGGTCCATAAAGTCCCCTTGGTAGCTCAATGGATTTAGTTGAAGATCAATTGATTTGAAATGTTCAAATTGACAAGAGGTAATTCGATTATATAAGATATGATCGGTATGATGTATGAGATACATCTAGTGGAGGATTAATGTAAATGAAATTTACATTAAGTGCCATATAATAGACAAAGAGCTATGGTTTATATGTTTCATGAGACGAAATATTACAACTATAGGTTATAAATATAGTGTGATAAGTTGGTTATCATTTATATTTATAATAATATTAATTATTGGATAATTATCTCTTTTTCTCTAATAACCAATTGAGTGGGAGGTTATTGGTGGTTTCATGGTAATCGTGAGTTAAAAAGAAAAATGTTTTCCTAATTTTAGTAATCAAGAAATTTGTTTATTTTTTGAGATTTCCTCTCTCGAAAAATTCACATGGAGAGTTGTCAAGTAAATTAGATTTACTAAGCGACAGCTTGGAGTTAGCTAAACGATCATGAAGTGTTCTTAGGCGACAGACATTCAGCTAAGCGATGAGCTAAATGATCGCATAGTTTTTGCTAGACGATCGCATAGCTTTTCCTAAACGATTGGCCATTGACCTATACGATAGGTTGTTCCATCTCCCACTTGCTCAATCGTTTACACAATTGTGATTCCTCCAATTCTCTGCCTCAAACCAAGTCCATACAAAGCCCACCCTCTGGATTCTCACACCGATAATACCAAGGAAGCCTTCTTGGTGGTGTCATACTCAACTCGGCACTGTCGAGGTTCTATGGAAGTCGTTTGTGGTGTTCAGGGTATTCATGACCTTGGCGATCACTTAGTTCAAGTGCACGGTGATCTTGCAGTGTAGCAGTCACGTTGGACGAGCATTAGTGTGTTGCTGTGTTGCTGTGGTCAAGCGTTCATGATCAAGGAGTTCGAAGATGCATCTACAAAAGTGTGTTGATCTTGTCCTTGATCTGTTGTATAACATGCTGTAAGTTTTGTATTTTATGCATAACCGTATGTTTTTGTTTGTGATTGTAATTGTAAAGTTCATATACGATTGTAATTTGGAATGATCCTTCCGCTGCTCATGAAAATCCTCGTGTTCAATTTCCTTCAATATTATGTGTCTATCTTAACCAATCAACAGCGTAACAACCCTTCACAAATCACTCGTAAGTACGGCTCGGCCAATAACTGTTATGCCTCTATAGTTACATCTAACTCCTTAAGTACCATTGAATCCTCTAATGAACATAAGTCATAGTCCCACTATGACTGAGTCCTCTCTTCCAAAAAGAAGTTGTGGCCACTATGTTCAAGCCCCGAAATCAGCCCTTAAGAGAGCAATCTCTCTATTTATCCCTGCTTCGGGGAAGGAGTGAATTCCATCTTGTGTAATTGAGTTCCCATCTCTCAAATCAGATAAGTCCCCAAAAAGGTAGGCATGTTGAGTTGGAAATCTGGCCACTCTCACCCATATTAATCAAAGAACCGTCCTCAAATGTAGGAGTTCTCAAAACACTCAGGATTTAGGTCGTGTCACCTATGGTCGTTTAGGTGAGATGTAAGTCTCCAGTATCAACGATGTTATATACAGAATCTAGTTATCTCGTGGTCCAGTCTTATACAAACTCTTTGTATATGACACCCCCGCTCACATGCCTGTACATGAATGGTTAGAATCTACCATTTGTAGTAGTTTACAACACTTGCAAATCTCTACAATGTGGGTTGTATCCGTAGTGTCACTAGGATCAGGTATCCCACCTTAATCCTTATACTATAGATCTATCTAGGTTATCACTTAAGGCATCCACTTGTATATCTCATATACATGCTTAAGTTTACATAAGATAACCATGGAGCTTTATTTATTGGATATGAGTAAATACCAGAATGAAATAATAGTTATTTTATTCATAAAATAATGTGTATAATTACAAACAACGAGACTCCAGGAGAATTAGGACACCAATCTCAATAAGTTCATTGTCAATCTCCCTTTTAAGTTCAATTATCCAGCTTTTCTGATTATTAGGAGGTCCATATTAGAGGTACTTGTTTTTACCATTTCTCCTGTTGTCATTAATGCTTATCTAGTGCGTGTTGTTTTCCCTCCTCTTTGTGAGCCTCATCTCTCCATTAAGGATCTTGTTATTGAGCTTACAGGTCGTACTCATTCTGAATGGCCTTCTTCTGGTCAATTGTCTGCCTCCACACTCAGTGTGAAGTATGCTATTTTATTTCGAATTGGGATTGCTAACTGGTATCCTTTGACTCATGGGTCCATTTTTTCTCCTTCTTTAGCTAGTCTTCTGTATCAGATTGGAACGTTGTCTACTTTTGATTTTGGGGTGTTCGTGTTTAATCAACTTTTTCGACATGTTGACTCTTTTGCAATCAAACTACCTATCTGTTTCCCGTGCTTATTCTCTGGTATCTTGTTGTCTCAATGCCCTGCCATTCTTGGTCCAAATGATGCTTTAATCCCTTCTCTCAAGTCTCTTAATCTCAGTTATTAGATTTTTTGGGGTTCTCATGTCTCTGACACCGTGCACAACATCCAATCTCCCAAGAGTTCTGACATTCCTCTCCTTGAGGATTTGTAGGTTCCGAACGGTGGCTTATTGATTCCTTCTGTGGTGAAAGTGATGGGTGATGTCTTCCCAGAGCTAAAACAACATGAAGTGCGAATTAAGGAGATAACTGCAGAAGAGGAAGCAAGTTTTGGGAAAACTCTACTAAAGGTACTTCTTTCCTCAAGGGTTAAGGTCTTAGGTTTGATCTTTTTGGTGAGCTAAAAGGCTAAGAACTAAAATCCCTTTGGTATCTCTCTTAAGACTTGGCATGGGATTGCATGGACATGAATGGGTCAAATCTGTCCATGGAGAATAAGCTTGAAATTTTTTTCAGCAAATGGTTGGACAAAAATTACAAAATCTCTTCTGGCTTTGATAAAGTTGTATACCCTAGGGATACTGACTTGGGTGCATCTTATTTTGATTTGTTATCTCTTTATAGAGGCTTATTTGATATTACATATCTCGTTAACAATAAATAAATAGATTACTTATTTTATGCTAGGGAATTGAGATTTTAAATAAGGTCGCTTAGTGTCACAATCGCACTTTCTGAAGCTTCCCTTAGCGATTGTGCGACACTTCTTCCCGCCCACGAATAAGTCAGCCATTCAAATACGGAACGCCGAGGGTACACCGGGTGCCTCTCGCAACCTCCACCTCTGTTTTAGAGAAAACGGGTTTGGAGAAAATGTTTTCGCAAACGGTTTGATTGTAAGAATAGAGAAGAGAAAGATTGTAGTAGGCTAGAAAGCAATAAGTAACAACAACAACTTTATAACATACTACTCCGGGTATGGGGAAGTGATAGTTAGTCTTATCCCCATATAGTGCATTCTAAACAAAAACACATCCGCTACCCTCGCATATGGAAATGAGCGAGCGGTTACTCACTAAGAAAAGTACATATAAACCTAACTACCTAGCAAAATGAAATACATAAGATGAAAGTATAGTAAAAAGAGGTGGAAGCGGTCATGTGACCATGGACAATACACCTTGGACAAGCATGACCGTGACACTCGACATGTACAAGGAAAGATATCTTAAATAGTTTACTTATTTTATACTAGGGAATTGGAATGTGATGTCAAAAACATTTCTAAATATACTCTAGAATCCATTAAACTTTGGTTTATTTTTTTTCCATCATCGCATTTTAGTTGGATACAACTAATTAATTAGGATAATATATGGAGGGTCCCATGATGATTGGACAAATAATTATGACATAAGAAAACAAGTTATGGATTAACATCACAATTTACTTAATCTAAGAAAAAGAAAACAAAAACAGATTAGAGATGTGATTATTGATTTATTGAGATTTAAATTTGTGACACATAATTGGAAGTTTCTAAGGATAATGAAAATTATTAATCTCTTTGGACCGACCTTCATATATAGCTCCCTATTACCATAACAATGCACTAAACAAAACAAAATAAAATAATATCATTATTTCTCTATCTTATTTCCTGTTTGGCTAATGGGAAAGTCAAAAAGGTTTTCCGAGAAACAGATGATAAATATTGGTACGTGTCCGTAAAAACATGATTTAATTATGTATTTTTCATTTTTCTAATCTTTTGGAAGATTAATGTTAGATCCTTGAGTCAACAAAAGTAACTCATTTTTTATGTTTTTAATCATTTTATATTGGGATGAGGTTGCTTGATGGGTGAAAAAGAGCAAATCAATGCGTAAAAAATTTGAACTTTTTCAAAGTTTTAGATTCATTTTGATACATATATATCCAATATTTTATTAGCTAGTATAACTCGTACACGTATCAATAATAAACATCATCAATCAATTTGAAAAAACTATAAATTTAACTTTCATATATGTTAAATTTGTACATGAAATATTATCTTAATTTGATAGTTTTAATCCAATTAGAAATTTCTAACAATGAAATTAATTTACGTAATTAAATCTGTTTTGTTATGTTTCAATGTTCAAATGTTTCGCTTTCTTTTGCTATAAATATGTTCGCGTTGGTTGATATATTTCATATGACTTAGGGCTGTTTGGGACGCGGAGATGATATAGGATGTGGAAAGTTCTGATGTCTGAAGAGTTCTGATCAAGTATGTTCAAGCATTGAGATGATATACGATACACGGAAGGAAAATGACGGTGGGATATGAAACACGTTCTAAAAATGGGCCCACAAACCATTAAAATCGGTGAGATGGGATAATAGGCTTCCAAACACTGAGATGATATAGGATGTGAGGATATACCATCTCATGTTGGCTCCTAACAGCCCTGATGATAAAATAAAATTGGTAATGTAAATATATTCTATGGTAAAATAACATTGGCAATGTAAATATATTCTAATTTACTCTTTTAAACTTTTATGATTCCAACAAGTCAGTTTTTTAAAAACATTAGAGATATGTAAATATATAGCCTATATAAAGAATATTCATTAAAATTTGCTTAAAAGCTTGCAAAAGTTTGATTGAGCTCTTAAATTTTGCAAAATGTTTAACCATTCCTAAACTAAAAAAAAAAATAAAAAAAATAATAATAATAATAATAATGGTTAAGGTTAGCACTCAACTATATATGTAGTTTTTACAATTTAATCTAAAATTTTTATTTGAGACAGTTTCACTAATTTAAAGATATGATAGTTCAAGTTAAAGTTTGAAGATGTAATCATAGCAAATTCTATATTCAAATGTAGTTTTAAATTACTATCTTTCTTTAAAATAATATAATAGTAGAGATATAAAAACTTGACTAATACTTAAGTGCAACTCAACGTTATGCATCTTTTTCAATCACAAAGGAAATCAACTATTAAAAAATATTTATTTTTAAGACATAAAAACTTGTCACGTGATAACTTTTGATTTAGACATTTGAATGGCTACACAAACATGTGTGCAATTCAAGATGTATCTAAATATATTTTCAAAAAGAATTATTACACAAAAGCTCTCTTTTTCATCTTATTATTATTATTATTATTTTATTAACGCAACAATTATGATTTGAATGAGAATTTGAGACTCCAACCTCAACCAGACATAGAAGAAGTATAATGGTAATTAGCATCTACTTGTGTTAGGTTAGATAATCTCTTTCAAAACTTATCAACATAATAAGAAATTTCTAAATTATTTCATCACAGTATGATTTTATGAGCTGAATTGTTACCACCTCTAGTTGCGTTAGGTTAATCACAGGCAAGATCTTCAGGATCTCCAAGAGGCAACACAGCCGTCCACGTGGAAATTTCTTATTAAATGGGACATATGGATCTCTCCTATTGGTCTGTCATATAAAAAGTGCCTAATCCAAACAAAAACAATAAACCTTAAATTTGGTTGTTTATGTTATGGAGAACGTGATCGGGTGTGGCGCACTCACACGGTCAAATTAATATACTTAATTGCCTTTGCGTGTTTCTTCTCCAAAATTTTGACCTTAACGCCAGCCAAATGGCCAGTGTAATGCTAATGTTTCGGATTAAATAATTAATTTCTTCGTTTATAAATTAATTTCGTTAAAATGATTTTTTTGCTTCTATTTCAATATGTAAATTTTCGTTATTGATCGAATAATGTAGGTATCGATTTGAATATTCTGTTTTTAATCAGAAAAACAAATGGAATATTCTGTCATTAGAACTATGGCAAAAATAAATTCTTTCATAAATGAATTATTTTTTAAATTCTAACATGGTAGAGGTTCAAATCTCTAATATAGTTGTTAGGGTGTTTGTTATTAGAATATGATTGACTTATTTATTATAGGCAAAACTTGAACAACATATTTATGTAACACGTACCGTGTCGTGCTAAATTTTCCTGAGTTTGGTTCCTTAGATGTTATGTGTAATGCATACTTGTTAGTGTGTTTTCTTGTCCTTTGCGACATGTCATATAACATGCAGTGACATTATCTATGACATCGTTACGTGACAAATAGAAAAATCTGTCGAACAATTTTTCCTTATAATTTGTTGGTTGGATTTTCCAAATTTTGTAATCTACTTATTTTTCTTTGTAGAGTTGATTTATTCTTTCCTTGAATATATTCTCAACCCTACCCAAATATATATGAGGCTTTTGTTCAATTTTAGGGTTGGTCGTTTTGAAGAATATTCAAGTCATTGTCTTGTCTGTGTCCAAAAAACACAAGTGTGTCAATCTATGAGATTGTGAAGTTTTTGCCATTGTTGACATGAGTGATTCTATCTTATTAATCTGTTCAAAATGAGTTCCATCCTTGTGGTGGTTGAATTCTGATTCTGAATCTTTGTTGATGTTGAAGTTGTGTCGTTGTTCATGTTGAAGCGTGCTTCGTGAGAAGATTAGTTAGTCTTAGAGGGAGCCTAACAAATCATCTCTTGAGAAGAAATTCTCTAACTTAAGAGGAGTCTAAATTCATAACGTGAAGAAATATTCACAAGAAGGTGGAAAGATACTAGTAGAGAAGGATAGAGTCACTGCCTCGGGGAGAGCCTAGTGATCATTCACTAATATTCTTATACTTAGGGAGAGCCTAAGTACATTGAAGTTGAGGGGATATCACACTTAGAGGAGCCTAAGTTTCATTGAGAGGGAATCTCACACTTAAGGGGAGTGTAAGTGATCATTATCTAAGTTGGACTATTTAGTGTCACTATAATTACCGTTTATTTACAGATAAGTATATCTTTGTAATTTTTTGACTTTATATTAATGAATTTATCTTTCCACGAGAACAATACTCCCCAAGCATAGGTGGTATTGCACTGAACTGGGTTATCAAACTCTGTGTTCTATTCTGGTTTTAGTTTTCTGCATTTATTTATGATGTTTCTGGAAATGCTGTAACATCTTGTGTGACAAGTTTAGTCATGTGTTAGATAACCTAATTTTTCAATAGAGATTTTATATTAGTTGTATTCACTTTTCACATATAAATAAGATTTTCTTGATCGACATTTTCAAAATGGATGAAAATTTATGATTGTTTAATATCATCTCTTACTCATTTGTTATTATTATTTTTTAAAGATAGATTCACGATGCAAGCATTTGAAGTATACGATTTAATCTTTAAATTTTGTTAAATAAATTCATGTTCAAATCTTTACCAGATAAATCATCATTTACCTCTATTCTATATAACTAAGAAAGTAAAGATGCCTACTTAGCATAGTTGAACTAATTAAACATATTATCGATTAAAAGTTCAAATGTTTAAATTCCCCACTCTCAATTGTTGTATCGTTTACTCTCTCTATTATATATACACGCACATTAGTAATTTTAATATAAATAACCCACCATAATATTGTATATAATTATGTTATTAATGATTTTTTATAATGGTTAAACAATTAGTATTCAATGAACTGGCCCAAATCTAAGGGTTGTGTCCGGTGGTGGATCCAAAGTTTTATGTGAGGAGGGGTACAAGTCCATTTACATGTAACTTATGGTGGATCGAGAACTTCATGATAAGAGCACAAATTTATACAGTGTTACAAATTTATACATGAACTTCTAAATTGTGTCAAATATAGTTACTGAATTTTAAAATATCTAATAGATTTGAATCTCGATTTTGCATCTATTAGATTCTTAGAATATAAAATTTCCATCCAATGGAGTCTCTTGCATATTAAAAAAATGTAAAAAAAGAATATAATAATAATAATATATAACGACCATTTTAAAAAAAAAAAAAATCTAAGGTTTAATCAGACAAAATTTTTTGTCTAATAGATAATTAATTTTTAAACATCTTCCTATTTTTTTTAGATCTATTATATATAGAATAGAAACCTTAAGATCTATTAGACAATTTTTTACTATAAAAGTAAAAGAATTAAGGATTTAATAGTCATAATTTTCAAAACTTAGAGACTATAAAATATAGGTTAGAAGGTTTATTGGGCAAGAGAGATGTCGTTTACAACCACTAAAGCAACCATAGTACTTTGGTTATGAAAAGAAACAGATTAATGATATGCTAAAATAAGGTTACATATATTTTATATTTAATGAAAAACCATACATATATATATATATATATATATAAAAAGTCGTTATTTGAGGGGAGCATGTGCTCTCTTGGTCTCTGAATAGATCCGCCCTCGATTGAGTCACAACCTTAATTTATAGGGTTGGGATGGTTCATTGATGATAGTAAAATATATATACAAACAATAACTTTATTAGGGATATAATTCAAATTCAACGTCGATTGAATAGAGACAGAAATCGACTATAACTAAAAATAAAAAAAAAAAAAAAAAAAGTACATACTTATCTAAGGACGAGTACTTAGAAAAAAAAACGTTCTTTCTTATTTGTCTTACCCACAAATTTGAAGAACTATAGCTTTCTTTATCAATAATTTTGATAATGTATAGGGAAATGAATAATAGAATCCAAAAGGATATTTTGGATGCTTTTGTGAAGTTTTGGGACTATATACCCCTCTTTTGAAGCAATTCCCAATCCTTTTGGCCAATGGCTTAAAGATTGAAAATAATAGTTTAAGATGGAAACCTTTGTAGAAAGTTCATTATTGGATGAGAATTCACCACAAATATATTGGAATATTATCCATGAAAATTTTCAAAAACAAAATAATAATAAGAATAAGAAAATTTATTTTTACAAAATAGAAAAATTTTAATCTTTGTTGATAGAGGTTGATAAAAATCTATTAGTGTCTATTAATGATAAAAACTGATAGATGTCTATTAGTATCTATAAATTTTTTATTTTTTTACTATTTCTGTAAATAGTTTAACATTTTTTCTATCAATAAAAATCTTCTTATTATCTATTCATTTACTAAATCAATTTAGACTATTTCTTTTATTATTTTTTATTATTATTATTTTCATTATTGCTTTTTTCTCCAACAACCCAACAAAAGTTAATTGTTTAAAAGTTTCATACTTTCTTAACTCCTTTTCAAAAAGAAAGGGGAAAAAATCACTTTTTAAACTTTTTTGCTATATACAAAATTTTCAACTTTATAGTTCTAAATTTTATGTTTTGTTTATATTTTTAACTATATATGTTGATTCTATTATGTTGGGTTTAGAAATTTGTTTAAATTGAGATGTAGGCTAAAAAAACAAGATTTAACAACTAAGCATTTTTTTTATAAAACATAAAGTACTTTCTACTTCAAAAAAATGTATATATAAAGTATTTTCATTTATAAAATTTGAACAAAACAAACACATACACAAACATAGAGAGGGTAAACTAGGAATTAAGCTAAAAATGTTGATTGGAATTATATTTTAGTCTATTTTATACTATACCACCGGAGATTGGACTTTACATTAATATTGCTTTAGAAAAAATGAAATTTATACTAAAACATGCCCTTAATTGAAATCACGTGTAGGATAGACAAGTAAGAGGGAAAAAATTAATAAATAAAGTCAATTTGTGAAATTGAAAAGCACGACTTATATGAAAAATATAATATAATAATATAATAAAATAATAAAACAACTAAGACAATGTAAATTTAATATTATGAAATTTTAGTGAAAATTTGAAGTGGACTTCTCATCAATATGTGTGATATCCACCAAGTGTCCCTATTTATAAGCTAAGTGGCAAGTAGGATCTGGTTGTACATGGATACCAAACATGAATAACTACAAGGCGCGTGGGTAATATAAAGATCGACACATAGCTTTTGGGACATTAAACAATAAGCATCTATTTATTTTTAAAATATTTATAATATTCCTCCTTAGATGTCCATGTATATATGAAATATGTCTCGTTAAAACCTTATTAGGAAAAATCCAATGGGAAAAAATCCTAGTGAATAAAAAAAAGTACATATTTCATATAATATATACTCCTAAAATAATACAATATATTTACCCCCCTCATTAAAACATCATTTAAGATCTCTAAGTCGCCGCATTCCAATGTTATGTACTAATTTTTCAAAAGTTGTGGTTCGTAATGCTTTTGTAAATAAATCTACCAGGTTATCTTTCGAATAAATTTGTTGTATAGTGATGTCGTCATTTTCTTCAAGATCGTGAGTGTAGAAAAGCTTTGTTGTAATATGTTTTGTTCTATCTCCTTTAATATATCATTCTTTTATTTGGACTATGCAAGGTGTGTTATCTTCGTATAATATTGTTGGAAGATTTTTATTAGAAGACAAGCCACATGTTTCACGAATGTGTTGAGTCATTGATCCTAGTCATACACATTCTTGACTAACCTCGTGAATTGCAAGAATTTCAGTATGATTTGAAGAAATGGTCGTTATGGTCTATTTCACCAATCGCCATGATATGGCAGTTCCTCCACATGTAAACAGATAATCTGTTTGAGATATAGCATTGTGTGGATCAGATAAATATCTAGAACCTGCATGACCAACTAGGTCAAAATTTGATTTATTTGAATAAAACAAATTCATATCAATTGTTCCTCGGAGATAACAAAGTATATGCTTAATTCTATTCCAATGTCTTTTTCTAGGAGAAGATCTATATCTAGCTAATAAATTTACTAAAAATGCAATGTTTGGTTTTGTATCATTAGCAAGATACATAAGTGCATCAATTATACTAAGATATGGTGCTTTGCAAACCAAGAAAAAAAATTTACAATAACAAATTTTGACTTTGATTTCTTTATAAAAACCCTCGGACATATTGGAGTATTTTGACATCATTCTTCAATAAATATCCACTCAGGCGATTGTACCACATCTATCCTGATTGTTTCAATCCATTTAGTGATCTCTGTAACTTTATTGAATACAATTCCTATAAATTTGATGAATATGTTTCAGGTACCTTTAAATCCTTATGAGATTCTCATATAAGTATCATTATCAAGAAATCCATATAAATATTGAAGGAACCATTTAAGGTCCTTAAGCAGAAAACGGGATTGAACACAAATCCAAAATTTACAGAACAACAATTTTACAGTAAAAACATATAGAAATTATGCATCTAATTAAATTACAGCATTCTAAAAAAAGGGTTTAGAAACCCTTACCTTTGATGAACCTTTCTCCAAGAAAGAAAACCCTCGAACCAAAAAGGTCACCACCACGATGAAACCTCTATATTCTTTGGGTGAGATCTAGGAGTTTGTGTGTGCTCTGACTATTTTGGAAGAGAGAATTGAGAGAGATGAAAGCAATAGATTGGGAAGGAAAAATCGAAACTTACAGGACCTTTTCTGTAAAAAATTTTAGGAAGAAGAAGATGAATCAATAATCAACATATTGAAACCCCTTCCCAATATCACATTGAGGAGAAAAAAGAGCGGGAGGGAGTTGAAAAATAAATAAAATTAATATGTTTTTAATAAATCAATTAATATATATATTTATATATTGTTATTATTTTGGAAAAGGAGATGAAAGGGTTTTGGGTGGTGTGGAGACCTTAATACTACCCTTCTTTATATATATATATATTATATATATATATCAAACTATATGTTATATCAAATATAACATATAACCCATGATTTCTATATTGTATCAAATATAATATAACCTATAATTTTAATTCTCTCTCACCAATGATTTTAATATAAATCACATTTATATTAATTTAATTATATAATCCAATTCACATAATTAATATTTGAATAATAATCAAATATTATATTCTCTCTAATAAACTGTATATTATAATGTATGAAAATATATATAGTAACTATATCATATATAATTAGATTAAATTAATTATATCACATATAATTAATTCTCTCAATCAATTTGAACAATTTCAAATTAATCCAAAAATTGATTCTTATTAGTTATCGTTGAGCTATAGAAGGGACCTTGTGAACCTCTGAAGCTCCAACAATATGTGAATAATTAATTAACTTCTTTAATTAAAGTATTCACCATCTGTTAACTATCAGTCACTTCACTAAAAGACCGACAGCTGCACTCTGCGCAATACAGATATATGTCTATGTCCATTGGATATAACCAATCAATAGTACGATGAACCTTCACAAATTTCTTGTAAGTACAGCTTAACCAAAATTATCGTTTTGTCCCTGTAGTTATACTATGACCAAACCCCTCTCAGGCCAGGAGAGGGTGTGGCGCACATTGTTCAAGCCCCGGCATCAGCCCTTCAGTGAGAAATTTATCCACTTACCTCGACACTGCGGAAGGAGTGAATTCCTTAAGAGAGCAATTTATTTACTTACGACGTTATATAATGAGATTAAAAATTTCATGGTCTGGTCTTATACAAGGTATAGAATACCCCTGCTCACACATCTCTTCATGAATGATTAGGATCAAATCATTTGTAGCACTTTACAACAATTGTAACATCTACAAAGCGAGTTGTACTCGTAGCGTCACCAGGATAAGATACCCAGTCTTATCCATCTACTACAAATTATTTAGGTTATCACTTAAAGCATGATACACCCATATGTCTCTCGTACATGTTTAAGCTACAAGATAACCTTGAATGTTTATTTATTGATTTGTGGATTAATGCAACTAAATGTCAAGTAAAACATCACATATTTTATAAGATAAATAAGATGTTTGTACGATAAAATTACCAACTATAAAACTCTACGAGATATAGGGCACCAACCCCGACAAATATGATGTGACTACATCCATGAGATGCATATCCAGTCTTTCATACACAGTCAGACCAATTAAATATCTTAGTGTAATTGCATTCACCACTGGATAATATGTTTCCTCATAATCAATATTAGGTCTTTGTGAAAACCCTTATGCAACTAGTCTTGCTTTATATTTTGTGACCTCATTATTTTCATTTCTTTTTCTCACAAATACCCATTTGTATCACATAGGTTTGTCACCTTCTAGTGTTTGGACTACTGGTCAAAAAACCTGTAGTTTTGAAAGTGAGTTTAATTATGCTTCGATTGCTTATTTCCACTGAAGCCAATCTTTTCTATGTCGACATTTTTCAACAGATTTTGGTTCAAAATTCTCAATTTCATATATAATATCAAGAGCAACATTATACGCAAAAATGTTGTCAATAACTACATTAGTTCGATTCCATTTTTTTTCCTGTCATGACATAAATTATTGAAATCTCATTATTATCTTTAGGTATTTCACCTTCCTCACAAGTCATGTCAAGGATTTCTTCATGGGTATTTATATCCTCAATCAAATATTTTTTTACTATTAATTGTTTTTTTTTGTTTTATAGGATATTTATTTTTGGAACCCACTGGTCTACCACGCTTCTGGCGTGTTTCAAACTCATTAATGACACCTTTTTGTATTGTGATATCAATTTTTATGGAACATTTGCAACTAGTATATGTGACTTAGTTATTTTCTTTGGATATATAAATGTGCCTAGTAATTGATTTTCTATATTTTGCAGATGAATTATTTTCTGAACTTCAATTTCACATTGATCTGTACGGGGATCTAAATGGGACAATAACGATGCGTTCCATATAATTTCTTTTTCCAATTTCTTAATTCCTCCCCCTAGTGTTGGAAAATTTGTCTCATTAAAATGACAATCAGCAAATTGTTAAATACATCACCTGTCGGGGGTTCAAGATATTTAATAATTGATGAAGAATCATATCCAATATATATTCTTAACCTTCTTTAAGGACCCATCTTAGTGCGTTATGGTGGAGCAATTGGAACATATGTTGCATATCCAAAAATTCTCATATGGGAAATATTTGGCTTATGATCATAAGCTAACTATAATTTTGAGTACTTATAATAAGCTATTAGCCTAATGCGTACAAGTGATGTTGCATGCAAAGTAGTATGTCCCCACACAAATGAAGAAATCTTAGTTCTCATAAGTAATGGTTTTACAATTAATTGTAAACGTTTTATAAATGATTCTGCTAAACTATTTTGTATATGAGCATGAGCTATAGGATGTTCAACACTTATCCCAATTGACATACAATAATTATCAAAAGCTCAGGATGTAAATTCACCAGCATTATCAAGACGAATAGTCTTAATTATATAATCAGAAAATTGTGCTCTTAACTTAATTATTTGAGTAAGTAATCTTGCAATTGCAAGATTTCGACTTGATAATAAGCACACGTGTAATCATCTACTAGATACATCTATTAATACCATAAAATATCTAATCGATCCACTTCGTTGGTTAATAGGTTCTCATATATCACCATGAATTCGTTCTAAAGATGCAAGTGATTCAGTTCCCACTTTATCTATTGATGGTCTAATTATTAATTTTCCTTGAGAGCAAACATCACATGATAATTCATTAGATTGAAGAATCTCTTGGCTCTTCAATGGGTGTCCACTTGAATTCTCAATGACTTTTCTCATCACTATAGGCCCTGGATGACCAAATCTATCATGCCAAATAGTAAATATATGTGGATTCATGAACTTCAGGTTCATTGTTGCGTATGTTTCAATTACCCGTACATGAGTATAATACAATCCAAATGATAAAGCATGCAACTTTTCCAATATACATTTTTCATTTGAGACAATAGAGATAAATATAGATATTCCACATTATTCTTACTATCGGTCTCAATATAATAAACATTGCAACTATATCTTTAAAACTTAAAAGATTTCTCTTTGATTAACTAGAGAACAATATAATGTAAATTGTAAATTTTGTTCCTCTAGGCAAAATAATCTTTGTTTTTCCAAAACCTTCGATCAAGTTTGCAGAACTTGATATTGTATTTACTTTTGTTTTCAGCATTGTCGATTTAGAAAAGTATTTTTTATTTGTAAGTTTTGTATGAGTGGTTGCATTGTTAGGTAGACATAGATCTTATTTGCCCATTTTTTAATCACCCAACATATGAAAACAATTCACGTTTCTTTATTAAAAGAAAATAAGGAAAACAACAATTAAAATATACAAAAGTTACTAGAAAACATGAAAATATATATATTTTTTTTAAAAAAAAAAAAACCTACAACAACAACATTAAGTCTAGATATTCTCAAAGTAAAAAATAAAATTAAAAAAAAAAAATCCATCAACTGTGTCAATCTTCTATTTGGGAGATTCAAAGAAATCCGCTACATCCAAATTTGCCATATGGGATGGGTCAAATATATCATTATCCTAGTATACAAAGTTTTTCCACATTTTTCTCTTTTTCCTTCGGGGAGGCTTGATAGAGGTCAACTAAGTGTTTTGACGTATGATAGGTATGTGTCAATGCCTAGTTATTCCGCGTCGGAAGCATTTATTTTTAACATTTTTTTAACTTTTATCTTGTGGAGTTTTTCCTTTGTGATCATCATTTTGTGTGGCTCTTTTGAAATTTGAAAGATTAGAACGACCACCACGAAAATAATAATTATTTCTTGCTCTGACATGGTTACAAGCTCAACCACAACCACGACCTCGACCACGATTATTAACATTCACAACATTCACTTCAAGGAATGGTGTTGTTCCAGTTAGTCGAGATTTATGGTTATTCATCAATAACTCATTATTTTGTTTGACCACGAGAAGACATGAAATTAGTTCAAAATATTGTTTAAAATCATTCTCTCGATATTGTTTTTGTATGAGCATATTCGAGACATGAAATATAAAAAATGTCTTCTCTAACATATCGACATCAGTAATTGTCTCTTCACATAACAATAATTTTGAACTGATTTTAAATAATGTGGAATTGTAATCGCTTACTGATTTAAAATCTTATAGCCTTAAATGCATCCACTAATAATGAGCTTTAGGAAGAATAACTGTTTTTTTTTTTTTATGATCATACATTTCTTTCAAATTTTTCCACAAGATACGGGGATATTTTATTATAAGATACTCCATTTTTTTATTTTTTGTGGAGATGAAGACGAAGGAAAATCATAGCTTTTATTTTGTCCTAACTGGATGTCGTATTTCTTTCTTTAATTGTTTCTCCCATGTTCATAGCATCCAAGCGAATTTCAGCATCGAGCACTCATGTCAAATAATTATTGTCATTATTGTCAATGACTACAAATTCTAATTTCGTAAGGTTTGTCATGACAACACTATCACAAAATATTATATTTATATTAGATATTTAATATGTACAAAATATGAAAAATAATATTTAATTTATTAATTATAATAAAGAGGGAAAAAAAACTCGACCTATCTTTAGGATCCACCTTCAGCGATGGAAGCAACAAGAGTTCGTGTTGATAATGTGTTGTGAAATTGAGGAGCACAATGGAGCATAATGGATATGAAGAAAAAATATATAATAATAAAATAAATATATAATAATATAATATAATAATAAATTAAAATTATAAAATAACTAATGAAAATTTAATAATATGAAAATTAGTGAATAACTACAAGGCACATAGATAAAATAAAAATTAACACATGATTTTTAGGACACTGAGCAATAAGATCTATTTATTTTTATAATATTTATAATATTTAAAATACAATTTTATTTGTTGACTATCTTTTCTCAGTGTTGTTCTACCAGAAAGTTAGTACATTTCAAAGGAAAATTCAACATGTACTATATATAAAATTAAATTTTCATTTTAAAAAAAAAAATTGATGCATTTAACTCATAAAAAATAGAAAAATAAATTTAATTATGTGATACATAAATAAATATATAATATAAATCTTATTTTTAAAATATAAAATTGAAAAATAAATATTAATTAAAAATCCTACTTGATTTTAGGAGTAGAATATTTTTAAAGTAGACGTGAAATTAATTTATTTTTTTTAATGATGTTAATATATTTATTTTATGGAGATTTTTTTCTAAATGACTTTAAGGCACCGCCAACGACAAACATTGACTTAATTTATTTTGACTTGGTAAAATTGCTTTTCATACATTTTGTCTTTAAATTTTGACTTGGTAAAATTGCTTTTCATGCATTGTCTTTAAATTCAATTTAAAGACAAAATGCATGAAAAGCAATTTTTATATCAATGTAGTGTTTTCCCCTTCATAAGATGTACTATTATTTTTTCCCCTAAGGACCAACACTTTAGCTTTAATATAATATCTAAAATGAGTTTAGTGGAATATTCGACTAAAAACAATCGCATACTATTGAACATATAGATATTTTTTGAAACGTTATGTTTTCGTTGGATTTTATTTTCCAAATTTATCTTATTGCACTTGCAATTTTTTTAAATATAAAGTAATAATTAAAGAACTATATGAGGCTGAAAGTACATTTGGGTAATGAATGAAAATAAGAGAGTGCTATAATCATTATTGTAAATCATATGGTACTTGTTGATTTAAAGCCATTCAATTTTCTTTTGTTTTAAATTATTTTATTTTAAAGTGAAATAATTATTTTCTTTGATACATATAAAGGGAAATGCTGACAATGATAGAGTGATGCAAAATTATTCTTAAAAAGGGAAAAAAAAAACAATTATGTCTAATTGCAAAATTGTATTGGATTCAATAAAAATAAAATGATGTGCCAAGACAAAAAAAAATGTAGAAAAAACGAATATTAAACTTAATAATGATTGATTAATTATAGAAAAATATCATTTCATGACATATATAGTTAATATGTATTTTTAAAAAAAAAAAATCACAGATTTTACCTTCTTTCCATTTTTCAAATACAGCATTTGTATGACTTTTCTTAGTGTATTAATTTACACTATATTTGAGCCTAAGTTTGATTTTAATTTTTTTTTTTTTAAAGTTTAAACTTCTTCTTGATTATATAATTACGAATAAGTCCACACAAACATAAATCAACTAACATGAAACATATATTATCGTGATTATAGATCTGATTCTCTCACCCTACATGTCATTAAAAAAAATTACTATACATAACGATTTAGTTCTTTATATAATTAATTTATACTCACTTGATTTTATTAACTCTAAACTTTATTGCTTTACAGTTTAATTAGAAACTCTCATGAAGGTGTGAATATCGATAAATCGATCAAACATAAAATTTATTTTTAAATGTAATTGTTTTTTTAGTGAATTAAATGTGAAGTATGTAGATTTGAACGTCCAATCTCTATGAAAGGATACATGTCTATTATTATTGAGTTAGACTCGTATTCACATATATAATTGTTATATATATATTAAAGTTTAAATTGTTATTGCTACTTATTTCTAATTATGATGATTACAACATTATATATAAAATTAAGGGATAACAACATTGTTATTCACATAAAAGTCAATAGTTTATATATGCTTTGGTTTTTTTTTTTTTTTTTGTTTGTTTTTTTTTTTTTTTTTTTTTTTTTTTTTTTTTTTTTTTTTTTTTTTTTTTTTTTTTTTTTTTTTTTTTTTTTTTTTTTTTTTTTTTTTTTAATTTCGTACTACCTTTCAATTTAGTCCCATGTGTTTCTCTAAATTTAGTCTTATTTTTTTGTTTCATATTTTTCAATTATACAATTTTCGTTGGTAAATGTTAAAGATTGGTTGATAATAATAATTTTTTAAAAAGAAAAAAAAAAGAAAGAAAGTCAGAATTTCTAGTTAACTATGTGTGTACTTTCCATTTTAGTTTAGTTTGCACGTGGTTTTCACTGTTTTATTTTTGTGATAAGATTTTAAATAGAACGATCATTTACAAATGAAACGAATGAGGTCGAAAATTCAATCTCTTATTCTCATAATTACTAAAATATAAAACAATTATAGTTATCCAAAACGTATGGAATACTATAATTAAAATCTGGAGAAAAAATATCTCATAGATTATGGGCCTAGTTTTTATTTGGTCTAAGTTTCAAAATGTTATGCTTTTAATCATTAGATTGTGAGATTAGTTTTATTTTAGTTTCGATTTCAAAATGTCGTAGCTTTACATTTGAGATTTGAGTTTTATTTTAATTTGATCCTTAGATTTCACGATTTACACTATTAATCTCATATTTTCACTAAATTTTAATTATATGTCTCGAGTGTTAATGTCTATTAATTAATTAAAAAAACTCTTATAATTATAATTAATTAAGTTTCATTGTTTTTTATCGTAATTAAAATTAAATTTGAAAGTTCACTTTAAAATTATTTTAAACTAATTAACGGACATCAACGGCAAAGACATAAAACGAGTATTTGAGTGAAAAATTAAAAGTTAAAAGTGTAAACTTTAAATCCTATGGACCAAATTGAAATAAAACTTAAATTTTAAGAGTAAACTAGTAACATTTTGAAATTTAATAACTAAATTAAAATCAAACTCAAACCTTAAAAACTAAATATAGTTGAAAACAAAAAATACGAAGACATGTCATTAATTTAAAAGCAAGTTTAGAATATTGATTTTTCAATTTTATGAATATATCGAAAGGTCAATGTCAATGACAATTTTAATGAAAAAGATAATTAACAATTTAGTTATTTTTACCTCCAAAACAAAGCTATAAATGTTATTATTGTTATTATTTTGACAAATAGCTAGAATTGGACTTCTAACTTCAAATTTAACAATATAAATACTATACTTCAGTTATACTCATGTTGGCACTATAAATGTAATTAGATTTAATACTACTTTGTTCTCCATATTTTAAAAGTGACCAATTTGGTCTCTACATTTTCAAATTTTGTTCTTTTTGACTCGTGTACTTTTAAAATGTTAATTTTGGTCATTGTACTTTGAAAAAAGTAACCATCTTGCTCCTTTCATTTTCAATTTTATTTATTTTTTAGAGATTAAAATAATCACTCTTTGAAAGTTTAAAGACTAAAATGAATTGAAGTTGAAAGTACAAGAAGAACCAAAATGAACCGAAAGAAAAAAAATAGAAGAACTAAATCAATATTTAAACCATGTTATTATAAAATATTTAAGGAAAATACATTTTTGGTCATAGGTTTTGGGTATAGTTTCTATATGGTCTCGAGATTTCAAAATATTACACATTTAATATTTAAGATTTGATTTTGGTTTCATTTTAATCTATAAGTTTCAAAATGTTACAATTTTACCATAGAAATTTGAGTTTTGTTTCAATTTGGTCCATAAGTATCAAGGTTTTACATTTTTAACTTAAAATTTTCAGTAAATACTCATTTTAAATCATTGGTGTCAATGTTTATTAATTAGTTTAAAACAATGATGAAGTAAATTTTTCTATTTAAAAAAATGTAGAAAAAAGTGAAACTTAATTAATTAAGTTGTTTAAAATTTATTAATATACATTAATACAAACAATAAAAAATGAATATTTAATGAAAATCAAGGTTAAAAGTGTAAATCTCTGATCTTAATAACTAAATTGAAATAAATTCAAATGTTAAGAGGAAAATTATAATATTTTAAAATTAAGATACTAAATTGAAACTTAACTCAAAAACCTAAGAACTAATCATCTAAACTTCTAGACTTCTCCAAATCAAATTAAAACTAGATCTAAAACTTTGATAAAAAAAAATATTTAACCATTCAATGTATGTATATATAATATCATAATGTCTCTTTTTTAAAAAAAATAAAATAAAATAAGGCGTCGCCTTTGCATAAAAGGTAGTAGAAGAGAAGCAGCAGTGGGAGTTCTCTTTCAAAACAAACAAAACCATTTTTTTAGAATACTTGTTAACAAACACCAACTACTTCCCCTTTCTTTCTACTTTACAATTACACCTCAAATCCCCGCCTTCAACCTCCTCTCCTCCGCCCTCTCCTCCGCCCCCATCTCCTCCTCCGGCCGCCGCACCACCCCTCTTTTTCCACTAATCTCCATCTCAACCACCATGTCTTCTTGAAATAAAAATTACCCTCTTTCTTCGGTAAGTAATTAATTAATTTCCCACTCCCAATTCTCCTAATTTTTACCTTCATTAGTTTCTCTACTTAATTTTATTTACTTATTTGTTCCTCTTCTGATCTCACCATTTTAACCAATCCCATCATTTTCTTGAGTTGCAATTTCTTTTTTTACATAAATACAGTCAAATTTTATTGCAATCCATAATTTTCTTTTAGAAAATTTTCCAATAGAAGGAATTTTCTCAGGAACTTTTCCCGAGAAAATCCCAGTTGGAATTCCGAGAAAAAAATATAACTTTTTGGGAACTGGGATTTGAGCATCTTCATAAGATCTGAAATGGGTTGCTGAAAATTCAATTAAAAAAATTTTAATTTTATTTAATTAAATTTCTTTGTGTACTATTTTATTGATATTTCATTTTCTCTGTTTTTGGTTGTTTGCCGGAGGCTGGCTGTCTCCATTTTTTCCTGCAATTGGATCTTTTATATTACCGTTGAAAACGTTAATTAAAACAATAATAATTAAAGTCTGTTTCAAACCCCAGTTGCAATTTTATTATTAATCAACCACTTAATTACTCTTTTTTTTTTTAATTACTTACTTTTAGATTTTTTTTTTTTAAAGGAAAAAAATATATTACCATTCATTACTAATTTATGAATTGGATATTTTTGCAATCATTGGCCTCCGCCGTTTTAGTCGGCGGTTTTTGGCCGGAAAAAAAGAAAAAGGATTTAGATTCGGTTGACGGCGACGGAGCAATGGGAATGAAACGAGGGAAGATCTTTAAGGTAAGAGATTGTTATTTAAGGATGGAGATTGAATAATTTTCCGACATGTCGTTTTTTGGGTTTTGCTTATGATGTTTTGTCGACTTGTTTCTCCGCCGTAGTCGTCGTGGCCCAGGGTTGTTGCGAGAAACTGGCTGAATTTTCCGGCCGACAAGCATGGTTTTCAGTCCGATTTCGTCACTCAAGGTAAATTTAAGAGAATTTTAACTTAGACTTGAGGTTAATTTTTTCATGTTAAAAGTAAATATAAGAGAATTTTAACTGATTTTAGGACATGTTTGAAACTTAGAAAAGGTTTAAATTATTTTTGTATGACTTTAATATTTAGTTTTATAATTTATTTTAGGGGATTTTTAAAAATAGAAAAATCAGATAAATTATTTATATAAAATAGTAAAATTTAATCTGGTTTTTTTTTTAAATTTTTAAATAGTTGTACATTTGCTACATCTGTAAAAAAATTTACTGCAATTTTAAAAGTTACAAACAATTAAAATTAAGCTTTGGACTAATTTTAAAATGATAAATTTAATAATTTCAAAATTATCTGTTAACAATTTAATAAAATTCACATTTTGCATTACCTTGATATGTAAAATCTAGTCAATGACAGCTTTTGAAGCTGTCTTTTGGGGAATTTTGGGGCCTCGTTCAACAATTTTTTAATCATATTTTCAAATTTAAGTTTGAAATTTGCGTTACTGATGGTTTCTTAAAAATATGCTCCACAAGAGTAATTTTTAGATTCAAAATACTATTTTAGTTTTTGTATTTTAAGATTTGTTTTATTTAGTCTATATATTTTTAAATGAATAAATTTAATTTTTGTATTTTTAAGATAATAAAAATAATTCCCAATTTAATAATAATAATAATAGCAATAATAATAACAACAATAAATTTCTGTTAACAAAAATACTTTAAGTGAGTTTTCAAGAAAAAAAAGCTTTAAGTGAATATCTTGATTAAAAAAAAAAAAAAAAAATTTATATGTTAGCCTTTTTCTTTTGGTAAAAGATAATCACAAATTAATAACAGAGACTTATTTTTAGTTTTGAAAAGTTTAGATTTGTGTCTGTTATGCCTTTATGATTGGGCTTTTAATTTCGTGCCTATAAGGTTTCTAATGTTTTCGAAATTTTAAAAAATTAATTGTTTAATAAATTTAAATTTAAATTTCATGCCTCAATTGAATTTAAAACAATAATATATAATTAAAAATTCAATGACTTGAAGCGAATGGGATGAAATAGATGCCATTTCTAAAGTTTAATGAATAAACTTGTGATTTCGTGTAGTTTTTACAAGTCATGTACGGATGAATTTCAAACGAACAAATACATTTACAAGTACAAAACACTTAAAATTGTAAAAATTAAAATAGAATAAATCTAGAAATGATAACGATTTAGTTATGTAGTTTTTGGAAATTAAGTTTAATTATTCTTTTAATTGAAATTTAGCTGAAAATTTAATTTGAAACCATAACAAAAAAAAAAAAAAAAAAAAAATTGAAGTAAGCAAGCACAAAATTCAAAAACGAAAATGTTATCGAATCGAATCACAACAGTGTAAATGGTTACACTAATAAAATTTCTAATGGGTTTTAGATTGATCGGTTCGATTTAAATAAATTTTTAGTTAGATTTGTCGTTTTGGTTTTTTGTTTAATAGAGAGGAGGAGCTGTTCCGATCAAGACCGCTGCGCCGTCGTGCCGGAAGAAGATATCGGAGGTAACTTTTTTTTTCTTTTAAATAATTTACTGTGCAGCGTCGCAGTAATAATAATTTTCTACAGATCTCAGGCACTTCCGAACCGTCAGATCAATTTACCTGATTTGATCAGTGGACAATAAAGAGAAAAGACTTTTAATTAATAACCCATCATGAAAAAAAATAGAGTTGAAAAACTCTGCCGTCTTTGGGATCTGTGCCACGTGGACGGTGGAGGATTCGGGTGCAAGACTTAGTGTGTAGTCCTGACTTTTGCAGAGTATAGGCTCTAGGGTTTTTGTTATTTTATATGTAAGTTCCACGTGTTTGTTTCTGATTGGGTCTCTTGAATATCTAGTCGAAAGGTGGACAATAGAGAAGACAAGTGGACTTAAAGCTAAGCCCCACAGTGAATCTCTTGACCTGAGGTAATTAATTTTTTCTTGGTTAAAAATCATTTTTGATGTTGAGCCTTTTTCGAGAGGAACAATTTTGTTTCTGAAATTTAGTTTGTAACGATTTAGTATCTGTATTTTCAATTTTACAGTGATTTCATGTATCAATTTAATTTTTATACTTTCAAAATTTTAACAATTTAGTTTCTCACGTAAAAAATTTATTAATATTAGATGTTAACTTTTAATATTTCATGATGTAAACTTTATATTTTACAAAATATTGAGTCTCTAATTAGTTTAATGATGTATTTATGCATGAAATCATTAAATTCTTAGTTTTTAATAGAAACTAAATTGTCACAAATTTCAAAGTATAGAGGCTAAATTGTTACATTATGAAGTTCATGTATTAAATTATTACAAAATTTAAAGGATAGATACTAAATTGTTATACACCAAGATTTAGGGACTAAAAGTGCTTTGTAACCAAATTTTTTGAAAAAGAAAATGAGTCTTTAATTTGCTTCTCTAATTTTTGAATTTCATACTTCATGTTTTTTTTAGCTTCTTAACTTTTTTTAGGGTTTAGTATTTGTTTTTAGTTTCTCTAATAATTTTTGTTTAATAAAATTAAAAATAGTAAGTGGACATTTTTTTTTAAAAAAAAAATTGTATCATCATATAGAAGGGTTTTTTTTTTCCTTCGAAAAAATATATAAGAATCAAACAATTCTATCTATTTACATATGATACATCTATAAATCGAAATAGATAGGATAATTTTAATTTCTGTATTTTTTTAAAAAGCGGAATTGTATGTGTTGATACTTTAAATTTCGATAAATATAATATGAAATCGTATGATATGATTGTAGTATTAGAAATTTTCTCGACGCACTAAGATTATTGTTTTTGGATTCAATTGGGGGAATTAGGATGTTGGTGGGAACATGGAATGTGGGAGGAAAGTCACCAAAGGATGGCTTGAACTTGAGGGATTGGCTCAACTCTCCAACTTCAATTGACATTTATGTTCTTGGGTATGCTCTCTCTTTCTCATTTTTTGAAAATTGTGTTTGTTTCTTTTCAATCTATCGATGATCTTTTTTTTAAAAAAAAAAACACTTAAACCTTTTGTCATTATAAAAAAAAAATTGAGGTGCAAATTCTAATTTGGTAATATTATTTGAGGACTTTGGTGCATGAATTGACTTCTTAAGTCTAATTCTTGACTGAAGGCAAAGGTTTACCAAGCTCAGGCTTGACTTGTTAAACTTGCATCCTTCCTATTCAAACTTCTTGCAACATGATTTATTAAAGTTTCATTCATTAACAATTTTTTATTTTTTATTTTTTATTTTTTTTTTGTTACTGGTTATTGTTATCACCTTTTAATATGAGGATTTGAATTTTTAGTCAAAATTCAAAACACAAAGCAAATTTTTAGAAACTACTGATTTTAGTTTTTAAAACTTAACTTTGTTTTTGAAAGTATCGGAAAAAAGTGAATAACAAATTGAATAAATCTATGAGTTGAAGTAGTGTTTACAAATTTAATTTTAATAAACGAAAAAATAAACTATTATGAAACGAGACTAGCCTACGTTTGGTTAGCTATATCAAAAAGTCATTTGAAAAAAAAAATCTTAATAGTTTTTTGCGTTTGGTAAAACATATTTAATTAAATAAGTTAAAATCACTTTAAAAAACGTTAATTTTACGTCTACTTTAAAAGCAATATCCTACTAATTTCTAGATTTTCCTAAAATCAAGTATTATTTTTAATTAATATTTAGTTTTCAATTTTATATTTTAAAAAGAAGATTTATTTTATATATTTATCTATTTCTCACATAATCAAATATGTTTTCTATTTTTTATAAGTTAAATGTATCAATTTTTTATAAAAAAATATACCATATTGATTTTTTTTTAAAATAAAGCTATTTTTCTTAATATTTAAAAATTGATCTATAACGAACAAATTTTATCATATTAAACAGTTATTTTAAATTTTAAATTAAAAAATATTATAAGTCTATTTTAGTTATTATATCTAAAATAAGATATTTTGTATTTATTTTTCATTATTGTATCTAAAATAAGATATTTTGTATTTATTTTTCATTATTGTATCTAAAATAAGATATTTTGTATTTATTTTTCAAACACTCTAACATACACATTTTCATGACTGATTTTTTTAAAAACATAGTTGCCAACAATTATTTTAAAAACTATGACAACCCAAAATGAAGCGTTAAACTTTTCTACTCTACCTCTAAATTTCGGCTTTGTAATTTACTCAAAACCGAGCCTCTACTCACACCCTTAACATTGAAAAAGTGGGTAATTTGTTTTTTTTAATAAAGTATAATGATTCCCTAGAATTGTGTACTTGAAGAGTCATTTCAATATATTGCCTATCACTAACTTACTGCCCACCAACCCTCTTTCCTCTCCTTATCTCTCTAGCTGCTCACGCGCCACCGTGAGCGGTTGTTGTTTAGTTAGTTGAACTTCCCATTTTGTTAGTGCCTTTCTCTTTCTAACTTTTGTTTTTGGTTGAAACTCAAAGTCTCAAAACAATGTAAAACTAGGGAAGTTTTTTGTTTAAAAGGGGAAAAGACTTTCTTGTCACTCTGTCTTTGAAAAGAAAATAAAATGACATTTTTTTTTTTGGGAAGATTTGTTAGATCTTTGAATTAATTCATATGTTAGGGGCATTTCAGAGCAAAAAAAAAAAAAAAAAGGAAAATGAGAGTCGGCTGAAAATGAAATGCTTTGAAAATAAGATTTGTAGGATGTAGACTATGTTTAATTATTGTGGAAATCCTAATAATGAATTTTAAAAATTAATAAATTGAATTTAAAATTTGACTTCTTCATGAGAGATTGCTATTGAAAGTCAACAATGTTTTGTAAGTTAATTCTGTAATATTTATTAATAGGTTCCAAGAAATCGTGCCCCTAAATGCAGGCAATGTGCTTGGGGCGGGAGATAGTGGCCCTGCTGCCCAGTGGCTATCCCTCATCCACCAAGCCCTCAACACCGACGACGTTGATTCTCCGACATCAAAAAACCAGCAGCAAGCGCCCCAGAAGCCGAGGCATAGTTTCTCCGACTTGCTCGCTTTAGAAGACGACAATGAAACCGGGGTGTTTTCGCCCGGTAACCCAATGCAGCGACGGTATTGTCTTGCAGCAAGCAAACAGATGGTGGGCATTTTCTTGTGTGTGTGGGTTCGAGCGAATCTTTATAAACACGTCTCGAATTTGAAGGTCTCCAACGTCGGAAGAGGCGTTATGGGGTTTCTTGGTAACAAGGTAAGCTATAATTATGTATATATATAAAAAAACTCGGAGTAATCGAGTTCAAGTCGAACCCGAATGATGTTTTGTGGTGCATTGATAGGGATCTGTGTCCATTAGCATGACATTGAACCAAACAACATTTTGCTTTGTATGCACCCATTTGACCTCTGGGGAGAAGGAAGGTGATGAAGTAAAAAGAAACTCAGATGTGAGTGAAATTTTGAAGAAAACTAGGTTTTCACATTCTTGTAGAGCTACAACTAGAGCACAGCCACCTCCTCCTGAGACCATATTGGATCATGAGTAAATTCCCTTCCCTTTCTTCTTTTCCTATTAACTCGATCAAATCAAACCGCTCGTATGATTCTAACAACAATGTATATGCAGCAAGGTCATCTGGCTTGGGGATCTGAACTATCGGCTTTTGACTGGCTGTGGGGAAACACACGAGCTTCTTAGAAAAAACGATTGGCAGGCACTTCTAGAGAAAGATCAGGTGAGTTTGATTCCGGATGGAAACTTTGAATCAACTAGATTCTGAACTTTAAAATTTGATTTCTTTTTATTTGATGTTTGGCAGCTAAGGTTAGAGCAACGAGCTGGTCGAGTGTTTAAAGGGTGGGAAGAAGGAAGAATACAGTTTGCTCCAACTTACAAATATATCACCAATTCTGACCATTATGTTGCATTGACCTCCAACTCCAAGCCATCCAAAGAGAAACGCCGCACTCCAGCTTGGTATGTTTTGTCAATTCTTGCAAAATCTCACCTGCAAAAGATGAAGCTTATTAACCTGCAAAGAAGGGTAAATATTTCTGATTGGTTTCTTTTTATCGAACACTTGATAGGTGCGATCGGATATTATGGAGAGGGGTAGGAATGAAGCAGATGTGGTATGTTAGAGGGGAGTCTAGATTCTCAGATCACAGACCTGTTTATTCACTGTTTTCAGTCCAAGTTGACTTGGCAAACAAAAATCTGGCAACTGCCAACTCTAACATTGCTGCTGCAACAAAACCGTCAATCGACACTGCCTTGTCATCTTTATGTACAGCCAAAATCCAAGCTGAAGAACTCTTGCTCAGGGCGGAAACGACTGACACCTCCCTTCAGTAACCGTAACTAGTCTTGGAAAGTAACCAATGTATATTTGATTTCCAAGTTTCCAACAGCTGAAAACTGAAAGCTGCAAGCTTAAGGCTATAGCCAATCTGGCCGCCATCGACCAATCAACAGTAGGCGTGGTGACTGATAGATCTCAAGTGCTTGAGCTATGAAGCACATAAATCGTGCTTGTGGGTCAACCATACATTTCAGTCTGGTGATTCTTTTATTTTGTTTAAGGAAAAGGAATCAAATCAAGCAAGATGTGGGCGTCAAGCTCAAAATTTTGATATAGTTTTTTGAGAAATTTGTAGATATATAATTGGGAATGTTAATGATAAAAAGTTGGGTGGGCAGCAGAAGTATATAAGAAAGCTAGAAAAAATGGGAAATGGGAAGAATGATGACTGCATCCCTGGATTTATCTATTCTAACATGTTTATATTTAACGGCAAGTTTCATACAAGTATATGTTCATATTCTAACTAACTGAAAGTTCATCGTCTTTTATGGTTTTCATTCCAACCACAGAAAAAGAACTGATTTAGAAAATGGGTACAGAGATGGAGTAGACTCAGCCTGCAACTTCCATTACTAATTAAAGAGATTCAGTTTATGAAACACTTGTAAACTCAACTACGAAATGGACTTACATTAAAATATGAAACTTCTTTTGCAGTTTGAAATAAAATACGGGGCAGATGAACCATATAATTAATTTCCAGATAAAGGATTTACTATGAACTCCCAAATTGAGTTCTATTATAGTACTAGTGAAAAAAAATGACAGAAAATGAAGCACGAGTAACCTAATTGTATTGCCTTGCAAATAAACCACCTTTAGTGTAGCTGTCTTAAGATCCACAACAAGCTGACTTCTGAGCAGTTTGAGAAGCCCCTGCTCCGTTATCCGCTTGGTTTATCTTGATTGTTTGAGGCTGCATTTTCCCAACAGGGGGGAGAGAAAGGCTCAGTACATGGACAACCAAAACAGATTCATGCACAAAGCATCGCATAATAAATCAACAGAAGAAATTGTGGGCCATAAAACCTAAAAAGGTTCATACCTCAGCCTTGGAGTCGCTGTCAGCAAGCCTTTGCTTGATATCCTTAGCTATGGAGAAGAAAACTTCTTCCACATTCAAATTTGTCTTTGCACTCTGAAATATAAAACATCTTGAGTTCAAAATATATACACACACAATACAACATCTTCAAGACATGTGATCTAAAGTCTAAACTACTATTCAGGAGGAAACAAATTCAAGAACAGTCAACTATTTTACTCACAGTCTCAAAAAACTTGATGCCGTACTCATCTGCGAGAGCTTGACCTTTTGATGTAGGAATAGCCTGAATGAAAGTTCCATTTTCAATTACCAATTCACTGAGACTTGAACATTCATAGATTTCTGAGGGAAGTAGATGTGCAAGCACACAAGTTGAAGTAACAAAACCGTGAAAAAGTGCATACCCTTTTGCTTTCATCCATATCAGCCTTGTTACCCACCAGTATCTTGTTGACATTGTCAGAAGCATGTTGTTCAATGTTGCGAATCCAATTCCTAATGTCTGAATTAATTAAAAGAAAGAAAGTAAGGAAAGAGGAAAATAATCATACCTCGACAGGAACGAAGATCTTGAAAATAAAAATAAAAAGATAATGCCATGAAGGAGAGCGAGAGAGAGAGAGAGAGATGTTCCTCAACGCAATAAATGATTACAAATGCTACTCTAATACAAGTATCTTCGACGGAGAAATATCTGAACCAACTCTAGGCTTCCTACTATGAACTTAGAAGAGCAACAAGCATCTTCAGATTTTTAACCTTTGGTTTAAGATAGAGAAGAATTACTGTTAAATGATGATTCATCCGTGACGTCATACACTAGCAAAATACCCATGGCTCCACGATAGTAAGCTGCAGAAATAAAGAATTGCTTGGAACTTAGTAAACCTCCCAAAAAAAGCAGAAACATTTACATATGAAAACTACACAAATGAGATCAGATCCTTATAAAAAATCGAGTGTCTGAAACTTAGTCAGCATGTAGATCTACATAAGAAGTATCACATCGATAATAATACAATTAAGAAAGGAAAAAAGAATATGTCCCCATTCATCAGGTACTGAAAACAAGGATGGAGATCAAGGATTGCAAACACTTATATGAGAGCAATCGTGCAGAAATTTTAAGATTTGCATGAAAAAGAACATAGGATGAAAGTAGAAAGAAACGAAAAGGACCTCTAGAACCATTCTACAGTTGCATATTCCAATAATGCTAATAAGAGTAGACGATAAAAATGTATACAGACCAGTTGTAATTGTTCTAAACCGCTCCTGACCAGCAGTATCCCAAATTTGCAATTTAATTCGTTTTCCATCAAGCTCAATGGTTCTAATCTTGAAATCAATGCTGTTCGAGTACAACCAAAGCGAGATCAGGAAGGCCAGGCAAATAAAGTAAAGGAGAAATAAAATTAATTTCGATATCACAATGTAGAATGCACGTACCCTATGGTTGTGATGAAACTAGTGGTGAAGGAGCCGTCCGAGAACCGCAAAAGAAGGCAACTCTTTCCCACACCTGCCTTATCATGTCAGAAGAAGTAGCTTGTGATTTTGTAATTTAGGAGCCGAAGTAGAAACCCGAAATCCTACCGGTACAATACAACTCTCACGAAACAAAAGCTAAAACAACATTCTCTTGTCCTACAAATGAGTCAATGACGAATCCTTTCAGGCACTTCACCGCCAATCCATCAGCAGCTTATTATACATTCTAATCTTGAACTCCTCTCATCATATCACAATCACAAGAAAAAGCTCGTGAGCTTATAATTAAGGAGTCCAAGCAGAAAAACAAATTCCTATCGATATTACACGACTGCCACAAAACAAAAACTATAACAACATTCTCTAATCACACCAATGACAAATTATTCCGAAAAATTTCACCGCTGATTCATCAACAACTAATATGCACTCTAGATTCCAACAGAGAAATACTCAAATCGTCTATATTAATGAAACGATATCGAACATTCGCATACAAAAGTAAATTTCCGATTAACAACCAGTTATTTCACAATTAGTGATTCTAAATCTAACGAAACCACGAGATCGCAACTCGAACAACGCAAGAGAGCAAAATTAACGCACCGCTGTCGCCGATCAGCAGAAGCTTGATGAGATAATCGTAATCGGCTCGAGCTCGTGCAGGTGGAGCAGCCATTGAGAAGAACGAAAAGGACAGCTACAAGATCTGGAGAGAATGGCAATGAGAGATTCGACGAGGGGGATGGCGTCGCTTGGTACGGCGGTACCGAACGGCCGTTGAAATCGTTTTCCGGGAGCGGAAACTTTTTCTTTTTTCTTTTTTATTTATTATTATTTTTTAATTGCTCCAGGTTTCAGTCTTAAGGCTACGGGGGGAGAACTCCGTGACCGGTGGATTTTCATACGATTCCATATCTGCGTTGATCTGATGGACGAGAACGAATCTATGAATCCGCGCCTTCATTTCTAGGGGCACTTCTTCTGAGCAGTTGTTCAGGAGTGTACGACGTCGTTTCGGTTGTGGCTAAAAATAGGAAAAAGGATCTCACACCTTATTAAATAATTTCATAGTTTATTATTTATTTATTTTATAGATCTCCCATAACTCTTAGGGGACGTTTGATATGCAATATAAACAGAGAGTTAATTGAGTTGAGTTGAGTTGTAATTATTATCTGGAGATTTACATTATTTGTTTTTGGTATGCAAAGTTAAGTTGAGTTGAGGTATTTGGTATTGTTTTTATAAATGAAATTGATTTTGTCTTTTTTTTTTTTTTTTTTTTTTTTTTGCTATTATTGATTTTAATTTTCAACTATATACATATTTTATAGCTTTTCTAAGATAAATTTTTCTAAAAAAAAAAACTTCCAACTCTTTTCCATTCAAAAACATAATAAATTCTCTACAAAGCATTCATATACAGAACACAAAATTTTAAATTCATTTTTTTAAACACTCAAATAGAAGTTATTATTCCATTCAAAAACTCAACTTAATCATTAATTACCGTAAAAATTAAAAGGAACTGAAAGGATTAGTGTCATCAAATGAAACTGTTGACATTGTTTTAGATATAAGGGATGAAACTTAAATGTTTAAAAAAAAATCTTATAATTTAAATCATAAAACCAACCAATAGTCTTTTTTTTTTTTTTTACCAATTCGTGGAATATGGATTTACCTTTTTCTAAAACCGGATAAATGATTTAAAAAATATTGATGTCTATTTTTTCTACTATTATGTTGAATCAGTGTACTACTATTATGTTGAATCAGTGTACAGACTACCTTTATTCTTTATTATTTTTTAAAAAAAAATAAAAAAATAAAAACTAAACTAAACTTAAGCCATAATCTTAAATTCCACTATTTCATTAGAATTATATAATATTTGAAAACACCAAAGGATAGATGATTGAACTTTTGTTTAGTGAAACAATAATAGGACGTCATATGTAATATTATTGAAATAGAATAAGAATAATTAGATCTAAAAGAACAGCCATAGAAAGAAAATCAAAAAAGAGAAAGGAGGAGTTGAGAAAGAAAAGGGAAAATAAAGCCCATACGAGTCAGACAGAGAAAAGAGAGAGAAAATGAGAAAGACGAACCAGACGGTGAAATAAGAGAAAATATGAGAGATGGGGAGTAAATGTGAAAAGAACCTGAGAGAGAGAAACAAAAAAGTAATTGATGGAGTTGGGAGAGTAACAAAAACGCGTGGAAATGGGTGAGAGTGAGAATGATAAAATGGTGGGTAATTAAACCCACCGTTTTATTTCTATCAGTAGTCGTCGAAGTTGGGCACACGAAGATTGTAGTGTTGGGATTAGTGTCCTAATTCTCCCATAGTCTCGTAGTTTGTAAACAGTTTGTACACATTGTTATTAATAAAATAAATATTATTTTATTTGCATTTACTCATATCCAATAAACTAAGATTTGTGGTTATTTTATGTAAACTTAAGCATGTATATGAGACATACAAGTGGGGCATGCCTTAAGTGATAACCTAAATGGTATGTAGTATAAGGATAAAAGAGGGATGTCTTATCCTGGTGGCACTATGGATACGACCCGCTTTGTAGATATTTACAAGTGTTGTAAAGTGCTACAAATGGTTTGATCCTGACCATTCATGTGAAGACATGTGAGCGAGGATATCCTATGCAAAGAATTTGTATAAGACCAGACCACGAGATGATTAGTCTCTTTACATAACGTCGTTGATAATTGAGACTTACGTTTCACTAAAACAACCATAGGTGACACGATCTTAATCCTGAGTATTTGGGAACTCCTGCCTATGAGGGTGGTTATTTGATTAGTATGGGTGAAAGTGGCTAGATTGCCAACTCAACAAGCCTACCTTTTTTGGGATTCGTCTGATTGGGGAGCTGGGAACTCAGTTACACAAGACGGAATGCACTCCTTCCTCGAAGCAGGGGTAAGTAGATAAATTGCTCCCTTAAGGGCTGATTTCGGGTCTTTAACATAATGGCCACACCATTTCTTTGGAATAGAGGACTCAATCATAGTAGGACTATGACTTATTGTTCATTAGAGAAATCAGTGGTGCTTAAGGAGTTAAATGTAACTACAAAGGCAAAACGGTAAATTGGCCTAGCTGTACTTACGAGCAATTTGTGAAGGGTTATCACACTGTTGATTGGTTAATATGGATACAAAAATATATGTATAGTACGAAGAGTGCAGCTGTCGGTCTTTAGTGGAGTGCTTGGCAGTTAAGAGATGGTGGATCTCGTGACTAAAGAGTTTAGTCAGCTATTAATGTACCGTTGGCGTTTCAAGCTTCAAATCCATAACGTCCCCTTGGTAGCTCACTGGGTTCAAGTTGAGAATCAGATTTTGGGTTGAATTGAAGTGTTCAAATTATATGTGATATAATCGTGGTGATGTATTAAATACATTAATTGGAGAAATAAATATAAAGATGATTTATATTAAGTACCACAAAATAGGAAAAAAAAAAAAAACTATGGTTTATATGTTTTATATGATGAAATATTAAAATTATAGATTATAAATATAATATGATAAGTTGGTTATCATATTTATTTATAATATATTGATTATATGATAATTAATTTATTTTTATCTAATAACAGATTGAGTGAGAGGTTATCGAAAGTCTTATGGTGACCGTGAGATAAAAAGAATTCCCCCCCCCTTAAAATTATGGTTGAATTCATTCGGAAAATTCTCATGGAAAAAGCTATCAAGTAAAAAAGTTTTACTAAGCGATAGCGTTGACAGAGTCTAAACAATCGAGCTGGGTTGACTATGCGATAGTTACTCATTGATCGTAGCTACACGATCGAGTAGCAAAGTCTATGCGATAGGCTTCATTTACTAAACGATCGAGTATATCATTTATGTGATAGACAAATTTTCATCTCCCACTTACTCGATCATATATCTCATCTCTTCCTCAATCCAAGAACATACAGAGCCCACAACTCCTATATTATCACATCGAGAATACCAAAGTAACACTTGTGGTAGTGTCCTTACTTTGTTCGTGAATTTAGTTTGACTCAATTGGGTTCGAGGAGCATCAAGTTGTTCGTGTTGTTGGTCGCAGTTTGTTCATTGTATTCATGTGTTGATTTTGGACGCATTGGACTTCGTTCGAGAGATTCTTGAAGAATGATTTTTCAAAGGTACACATACTCTATCATTTGAATCTATTATAGCATGTTGTAATTTTTATTGATGCATAACTTATTAGTTTCTGGTTAGACTGTAATTATTTGTGTTCAATCTAAATGAAATTTGGAACGATCCACTTTCGTTGCTTATGGAAATCTCTGATTATGATTTCCTTCAATTGCTATCAAAGCTAGGTTGTTATGTTATTCCAAATACCATTTTTGTATTGAACTTCTTTTACAGTCTTGGTGGGTTTTAAGTTTGTTTTGCAATATGTTTAAGGCTTAATTGTGTTTGTGGATGTGTTGAAGGATGTTTACGGGATGATTGTCTCCGTTTAAAGTTTTTTTTTTTTTTTTTTTTTTTTTTTTTTTTTTTTTTAAGATTACAAAGTGTTAATTTGCAAGGGCCTTTGCGTTTTTGGGCATAATTAACAAACAATCGAGTATGTATTCAAAGTGTTTGATGTTTTTTGAGTCGTTCGTGATGAAGTTTCGAAGCATGGAGATGAAGTTCTCATTGAGGAAGAAGACCAAAGGTTGGTCATATCGTGTAGCCCAAGCTAAAGAATCGTTGAAAATTGGCTAAACGATGGGATAAAGAGTTTTCTCTATCGCATACCGTTGGTTGTTCAATCGCGTGGACACTTGAGGTAGATGATCGCATAGAGTATTTGATGCTCATCGTTTAATAAAAGGCGTGCGCACTAAACGACCGTGTAGTTCAGCATGCTTCATCACATAGTCACTGACTACACAATCACACGGTATACGACACCTTACGCTTGCTCAGTGATCATTTAGACGATTGTACTTCACTGCGTCGTTGTCGTCTACTTGATCATGTGAGGCTTGTATTGCACGATCGTGTGAACTTATGCTTTATCGCATAGTCAAAAGTACACGATCGTTGTTAAACGATCGTTTATGCTCATACAACGTTGCTAAACGATTGAGTAAATAGTTTATCTGTCGTGTAGATGATCACAAGGATTTGTTACACGATCAAGAAGACAATGAGCTTCACCCAGAGGTTCAAGACCCGGTTCACCTGTTTGAACCGGTGATTCATTGCTCTTTGTAATATTTACCTTTGTTTTTTTTTAGGATTTGAGGCTAGTTATCCCGGTTCATCAACTTTTATTTAATGTACATGAGATGTATGTTGGTTTATATGTCATAGTGTATGACATATAGATTTAAAACCCACATTAGATTATGCATTTTATTCATACATCATATATTATAAGTGTTATAATATAGTTATTGGCATGATAAAATTACAAGAAATCATGCTCATGCATCATGAAATATAAGAGTTATATTTATGCATGTATTAAACATTTTCATGCATCATCTTTATATTATAAGAGTTATAGTATAAGGGTGTATGAGAGCATATATGCTTGGTTCATTGTTTTGTTATATTAATGTTATATAAAAGAAGCAATGAATGAGCAATGTATGGAACATGACACTTAGGCTTGTTTATAAGAGTTATGAATGCCTTGTATGTGTTGCTTCGCATTGTGGATGGTTTTGGTTGTTTCCGGTTATAAATGTTATAATGGAAATTAGAACTAAAATCAATAAGAAAGAGTTGCACATGAACTTAGGTGAACTCATGTTTTAAAAGGGTTTTAAAATTGATTGAGATAAACCTAAGTTTCTGGTTCTAATGAGATTAGATACCTATGTTTAATCTTTTGAATCAGTTTAATATGATTAAATTGATTTCTATGAAAGATTAAATTTGTATTAAATCTATCTATAAGGGATATTTTGTCTAAGGCGGGTTCTGTCTAGACTAGGGTATTTAAGCTGATGGAAACAGAATACTCCTACCTGGGAACCTACCTGAAAACGTGAATTGGATAGATTTGCCACAAGCATGCAATAGTTAATCAAAGACTTCGTTAAAGAGTTTACTTTCTAAAGTAAGAGTTACTTTTGGGTAAACCTAAAAAGTCACCTAGTTAAAATCGTTAGTCATGTTTTTTTCTAAGTAAACTAAACCCTAGGTTATCAAATACTCAGTGGGAGGAAAAGATGTATATGATATGTCAATTCCATTCACGTTTCTCCCTGAATTTCACGCCGTAAGATTCATGCTTGACCTTGTGGTTCCTTGGGAGCATCCCCCTTCGGATGGTGTTTGCATGAGTCAATATCTAGGTGGACGAAGAGAGTGTTTTATAGTAAGTGGGTGAAAAATGTGTGTCAACATGTCCTGCGGTCTCCTTCATTGGTTTGCACCGTGAGATCTTCTTGCACGGCCTCGTGGCGCCCTGGGAGCATCCCCCTTCGGATGTTTTTTGTGTTGTTGGTCAATATCAAGGTGAACTCCAAAAATGGATAGGGTCGCTTTAGTTTTTGCTCCAATTAGATTTTTTTCCCTTCAGATTGGCTGTTTGGAACAGAACTCTAAGATCTAAAATGAAAGGTCACACTTACGGAAAATTGTTAAGCAAGTTAATGATTTATTGACCAAATCAATGGTGGCTTGTTGTTATAAGAACAAGAATTGTTCTGGTATTAATGACTGGTTGAGAGTGTCTCAATTCAGAGGAGGGATAAATTAACTACCTTTCGATGGCTTTTATCCTAAACCACTGAAGCGTCATTGTGAAACTAGATGTCACACAAGGTTCATTTAAGTTTTGCTAAACCTGATTGGATGTTGTTTTTCAAAAGAGTATTTGCTAAATTCTAATGTAGACCAACGTGTTTGTGTTTTTCAACAACATGAATGATTTTTCGTTAGTTGCCTCTTTTAATTTGATCGATTACATACATTGGAAATAGTCTCTTAAAACATATTTCGTGGTAAATCACCTCGAGTTTGTCATGGCCGAGGAGTGTCCTCAAGTATCGACCCTTAATGCACTTTGAAATGTTCGTAATGCATGTGAGGTATGGATGAAGGCTAACTTGTTAGCTCGACTTCACATTTTGGCTAGCATACCCGATGCATTGGTCAAAAGGGTTGAGAACATGATCATTGTACATCAGATCATGGACTCGTTGCAAAAATTGTTTGAACATCAATTCTCACTTTTTGAGCACAAAGGGATGGATGACAAAGAAACCAATAGTATCAGTTCCAAAGATAATCTCCAGCCTTTCTTGAATGTCAAGGGAGTACAAGAGAAAACAATTATTGTTGACTCTGAAAAGTTCATCAAAGAGAATTGTTCTCTGACATGGAACTTGGAGCTTATTTAGGTTCTGATACTGATCCCACTACTCTTCAGAAGAGGAAGAAGTCTAAAGATAGTAAATGTGATTTATTTGTCTTGGAGACGTATTTGGTAGAGAATGATGATTCTGCCTGTATACTTGATTTATCTGCTAATAATCACGTAAGTTCTTCCTACCAAGGATTTAGTTCCTGAAAAAAATTAGAAGATGGAGAGATGACTCTTCGAGTCGGTACTGGTGAAGTTGTTTCAGCTGTTGCTGTAGGCAGGCTGAAGTTATTTTTGGACAAGAAATGTTATCTGTTATTGGATAATGTATTTGTAGTTCCTCATATCAAGAGGAACTTAATCCCGATTTCTTGTCTGATCGAACAAGGTTATACCGTCTCATGTTCTGATAGTAAAATGTTTATTTTCAATGGTATGGAGATTGGTTTTGGTTCAACGGAAAATAACTTAGATGTACTAAGGCTGTTAGTCATAAAAGCTTTGTTTAATACTGAAATATTCTGAACGGCGACAACTGCAAAAAGATCAAATGTTTCTTCTAAGGAACACATCCATCTATGGCATCTAAGGTTAGGTCACATCAACCTCAATAGGATTGAAAAGTTGGTGAAATGTGGACTTTTAAAGAGTTTAGAAGAAAACTCTTTGCTGGTATGTGAATCATGCCTTAAAGACAAGATGACCAAATGACCTTTTATTGAAAAAGGTTATAGAGTTAAGAAAACCTTAGAGCTTATACATTCAGACCTCTATGGTTTGATGAGTGTTTGAGCTCGAGGTGGGTATGAATATTTCACCTCTTTCATAGATGATTATCCAAGATACGGGTATCTATACCTAATACAACGTAAGTCTGAAGCTTTTGAAAAGTTTAAGGAGTATAAGGTTGAAGTTGAAAACTTGTTAGATAAGAAGATAAAAATACTACGGTCTGATCGTGGTAGAGAGTATATGGACCTTAAATTTCAGAACTATATGATAGAATATGGAATTACGTCCCAACTCTCGGCCCCAGGTACACCTCAGTACATCTCAGAGAGTGAGTGCAAGTGTCGAATTATCAAAAGTAGCAAGAATCAATTGTTGAGGGTCACCACATGTAGAGTTGTTAGGGTGATTTCACCACATTATATATATATATATATATATATATATATATATATATATATATATATAATATATATATATATACACACACACACACACACTCAGTTTAAAAAAAATGGTGGTTTTTTCATGTATAACTCTAAAAGAGGCCCATCCATATGAAAATCCCTAAAATGATATTTTTAATTATGGAAAAAAATATTTTTATATTCTTTAAGTTTTGGATTTAGTTTTTATATGGTCAATAAGTTTCAAGATCTACACTTTTAACATCAATTTTTTAACCAAATAATATCTTTGTATTTGGTGTTAGTGTCTATTAATTAATTTCAATAATTGCGAAGTAGAATTTATAAATTAATTTCAATAGAAATTAAAAATAGTGAAATTAAATTATAATTATCTCAAATATTTCAAAATTAATTAACTTATAATAACATTAAGGCTAAATTATAAAAAATGCCATAAAACTTTGTACTTTGTGTAAAAAATACACTTAAACTTTAAAAAATAGTTCAAAAGTATCCCTACGATTAGTTTTGGATGGAAACTGTTAAAGTTTTGTTTCAGAAATATCCCAAAACGTTCAAAAGTTTAAAAAATAACCTTAAACTTAAAACAAAAGTTAAAAAATTATCACTTAGAATCTGAACAAAGTTTGTTAATACGTCATTGCAAAAATAAGTCTAATTTTTTAAAATAAAATTTTAAAAATGCTCATACCGTTAGTATGATGATCAAATTTTTTGATTTTTTTTTTAGTTAGAAAAAAAACCAATTTAAAAATAAATTATATAGATATCATCACTTTTTCCATATAGATACTCTAATTATTCTCGTATTTTTTAAAATCTTAATTTCTTACAACAATTTTCCTAGCAACCAAAATAAAAACTAAAGTTTTGAGTTAAAACATAAAATCTCACAAAATTTCGAAATCAAAATTATCTCCCATTGAAACATACCAAATGATAAATTAAATAAAAACAAATTATTTGATCATTAACATAATTGCTATCATACAACTTGGTCAAACATTTAACTTCTAAAATCTCTGAGTGCTTTCACTATTTTTTTCCCCTTCTTATTATAGTCAATTTACCTTAAATAAAGTGTACAATTTTATTTATTTATTATTTATAAATAAACGATAACCATAAATACGATAGATTTATAATTATAAGTAAACACGATTAAATGCGTTTTATTTATTACCATTTAGTAAATGTAACCTTAGGATTTGTGATATCAATACATAAACATAATACTACTTTTCAATGTTTTTAAAAGATGTATCCAATTCTTGTTATTCAACCTCTTATTTTAGGGCATCAATGCCATTTTCCCCGTCTTCACCTAAAACCCTTCAAAATCCATTCCTAGAAAACCAGTAAGAATCACTCTCTGCGATTCACAAACTCGAACCGAACACCATGAATTCCTTCGCCAACACCGCTAATTTCGACAACCTTTTGCTTCAAACTCTCATGGAGAGGCTCCATATTCGGCCCTCAAACAACAACCACAACAATCCCCTTCTCTCCCAATCCCTCGAAGAACTTCTCTTCGATGCTGCCAATCTCTCCGACGATGACAACGATGAAAACAAAACCCAGCTCGCTAAAGAGGAATCGAAGCTCGAGAAAGAGATTATTCGCGTCATTCTCGCCGGAAATACCGATTCTCTAAAACCCAATTCCGGCCAGGCCGTCACCATCGGCGAGCACCACATATGCGTGGCGTTTCACGAGGAGAAGGATTCAGATTTTCGAGTTTGGGAATGGCACGGCCATGTCATGTTGTTTGATGAAGAAGATGGATACTCGCCGGAGTATATATATGGGAATTACTTTGAGAGGCTTCGGGGGAAGGTCAACCGTGAGTTGAATAAACGGAAGGAGGAAGAAGAGGAGGAGGACGAGGAGGAAGAAGAAGATGATGAAAAAGAGGAGAAGGTGGGCAAATTGGGTCTTCGGGAGCTGATTGATGGCGGTGATTCGACTGCCGCTCGGATTCTTCATCGTAATGTCAGCGCCAGTTCTCAAAGGTTCGGCAATTAGTTTACTGTCACTTTTCATGAAATTCTTTAGAATAAATCAGTTCTTGTGAATTTGGAGGGAACAGGAAGCTTATCAATGAGAAGCCGTCTTTAAAAGCAGTGTCTAAAACAAAATCAGAGGGTTGATTTCTGGAAACGTTTTCCAAACAAATCTTGCTTTTCCATAGTTCGGATGAAGATTTCAGAAACTGAGAATTAAAACATGGGGGCTTCGATGGAGTTTTGATTCTTGAAATGGCCACTTAGTTTTTATTCTCATAATGCATTGATATATACTTTTGCCCTATATTGTGTGATATTAGCTTGCGTATGTCATAGATTTAATCTGCCCTTCGCAAAGTTCATGGAGTAAACCATTCCTCTCTCAAGTCCTGTAGTTCTTGTATATTCTTCAATGAAGTTTCGAAATAGCCCCTTAGTTTTTATTCTAACATGCCATTGATATATGCGTTTTCCTGATTTTGGCTAGTGTATGTCATAGCCCTTCGTAAAATTCGTGGAGTAAAACATTTCTCTCTTAAGTCTTGTAGTTGTTGGATGTTTAGACATGGGTTCACCAGTCTGTCACTAAACAGAACTATTTTCATTGCTTAGGTAAAGGATTTAATGGATGTTGTTTAGACATGGAAAGGTCTAGGCAGATCATATATATGTAGTTTGATGATGTTTGGGAGGTGGCAAGGTTCAATGACTCCTTTGTGGGCATCGTTCACTAGGTCTTTATGTAACTGTGACATTTGTTTGATTTTGTTGGACTCGAGTCACTTTTGTAGTTCCTTGGGCTCTCCTTTCTCCCCCCCTTCTTTTATGCACTTGTACATTCTTTCATTTCTCTCAAGCTCAGTTACTTACTAAAAATATCCGGGTTGTTTGCATAGAAATTTATGGTTATCATCATTGTTAAAGGTTCATATGCGGTGGTAGATGGAACTATGGAAGTAAACATGTCGACTAGTAATATTGAAACCTTTGTAGTAAAAGACTAAAGGGAGTTTATCTAAAGGCTAAAATGATAGTTTGACAGAGGAGTTGTTATTATTGAGTAGAAATTGGCATAGTAAAAGCTCATCCACATGAATCCTCCAATTACGATTTCCTTTGTGTCCCATTGTAATTATCTACCACAGATGAATTAGCTCCATTAGAACACCCATATATTTGGGAAACGAGATATCTGTAGATCTCCTAGAAATGACATGAATCCTAGACAGGTTGTCGCTGCCTCTCAATATGGTGCACTTTTGAAATCGATTTTGTAATTTTAAGTACTTCCAATACCATGAATAAAAAACAAGCAGAAAGAGTCATAGTTTATTAGGAAGTGAGAAATTTAGAAGAGCCATAAATTTACTTACATACTGCAACATGTTTTGAACGAAGCAACGATTGCAAGAGAGCTTTCCAGTTTCCACTTTATTTCCACAATCTTATTGCAGGATATGGCTGATGAAGTAGATGCTCCTCCTAGAAGCATAAGTTGGGGACATGGTTTAGTTTCTAGGAAATTTATGGTCACCCTGAATGTAAGGCCAAAGAAAGCCTCTTTGGTGTACTTGCTTATAATTGTTTCTTATGTGCTTTGAGAGTCCATATGTGAAGGTTATATTGTTGCTTGATTGTGCTAGAAACTTGGAGTTCTTTTTTGGGTTTTCCCCCTCTTTTGGCTTCAGTTTGAAGGAAGATTCAATTCACTTTCGGGCTTGGACTCATGCTATTACCATTATTGCTAGATCAATTCACTTTCCCTCTGTTTAAACTATATCGAGACAGGGTCAAATTCACATCTGCAAAAACTTTGACTCACTTCCTCTGTCATGATGATCAGTTTGCTGTTCTAACTTGATGCCCGTAGACTTATTCTATTTCATTATACATTTTACCATCGACAGGTTTTAGTCAGCCGAGTTGCAGTCTTTCGATCAGTACAAGAGGTTTGTTTCAACCAGTATAAGAAGTTTGGATACCAAACGATGCTGCTATGGATTATCGTCTTACAAATTTCACCTGTGTGTTTCTGCAGTTAGGACACACAACTTCCTGTGTATTGAAAGTAAAGTGAAGGAGATGAATACATAGATTCGTTAACTTTCAATCTGTTTGATGAGTTTATTCTCCATCATTTTGAATAAACATTTGCTCTTTGCTCTTTTCAGTTCATTTTGTTGTAAAGATTATTTGCCTGCTGATTAATTTTTTGCGTTTTACAGATCTCATCTGCCAATGATTCTGCAATTTCATCCTTTTTGTCTATGAGAAACTCACATATTTGCTTAAACATCTGTATTTTTCTGGAAGGCTATAAATGTTACGGTATTTTTAACTCTTGAAAAGTAGTATACAATCTATTAAACAACTTTCCTTTTTCAAAACCATTAAAGTATTATCATATCATTTACTTTTGAAGTATTATGAGTAAAAGTGCTCTTAAAACTTCTAATTCTTTTTTTTTTTTTTTTTAAATTGTTGGTCGTACAAGATGATGGAAATTGACTATATAAAGTATATTTTCTTTTGTTGGTTCAACGATATCCAATAATTGGGAGATTCAAACTTTTGACTTATTAGTTGAGTTGTATGCTTAAATTAGTTGAACAATGGCCACATTGTTCCTAGGTGAAATGTGATCTCATTTGATTACGTTCATGTCACCACATGAGAATCACAAAATTTGTCACATTTTGTTATGATTACTATTTGATCCAATGGTAATGTCTAGTAAATGTGACAACTTCATAATTCTAAGTAAATTTGATAAAAAATAATTTAATTATGTTTGCGATTGTGATTCATTATGATTGATCTATCAATGAAATCTTATTTCGATTACACCAATTTTCATTATTTGATTGGTAAATGTGACATATATTCAAGTTGACGACTACAAGAAGCGTATAAACAAAATTATTCAAAGCCTGAACTCAAACTAAGATTTCTTTTTCTTAATTCTTAAAATATCATTGTGGGTTCTGTATTTTGAAGTATGTTCAATGTTAGATTAGTTGTTTTCAATAAATCTTAAATTTAGTTATTCAAGTTAATTTTTATCAAAATTAGTTAAAAAATAATAATAATAATAATAATAATAATAATAATAATATTTATATGTAAGGAAATACAATAAATAAATATATTTTCAAAATTTATAGTAAAATTGTTCCTATATAAAAAGAAAAATTTATAACAAATCAACCATTAGGAGTGGAGATTAAATTTAAGATTTATTTAGAGTGTAGTATTTTGTGTTTTCTTTTTTTAAATTTAAAAAGAATATAATTTCTATAATTTTATCTAAATAAAATTTGAACCATTTACCATTGAAATAGATGTCGAGTCCGTCGGAAGTTCGGAAAGAGTAGTAAACTCAGTACGTAATCTCAACCGCAACTCATTTAAATAGAATCCGACGGTGATTACGGCGCCACGTCAACGATCTGCGTGAAGTTCAGCTAGCCAATAAGAAACCGCTTCATTCTTCTATATAAACTCTCTTCTGCCCAATTTCTTAAAATCGTTCAATCCCCTCAATTCGTGCATTTCGTCTTCAACCCGCGAGAGCTCTCTCACCTTCTTTATTCCTGTAATTCTTCCGTGCTTAACAATGGCGCCAACGAAAGCCGAAAAGAAGCCCGCTGAGAAGAAGCCAGCCGAGAAAGCCCCTTCCTCGGCGGAGAAGAAGCCAAAGGCCGAGAAGAAGATCGCCAAAGACGGTGGCGACAAGAAGAAGAAGAAGATCAAGAAGAGCACCGAGACTTACAAGATCTATATCTTCAAGGTTTTGAAGCAGGTTCATCCTGACATTGGAATCTCCAGCAAGGCAATGGGGATTATGAACAGTTTCATTAACGATATTTTTGAGAAACTTGCTCAAGAGGCTTCGAAATTGGCGAGATATAACAAGAAACCTACTATCACCTCACGGGAGATCCAGACCGCTGTTCGATTGGTGTTGCCTGGTGAATTAGCGAAGCACGCCGTATCTGAAGGAACTAAGGCGGTAACCAAATTTACAAGCTCTTAAATTCCGGAGTCGGTGAATTTTGGAATTAGGTTACGTTTTGGGCAATTTGTTGTGTAGATGCTGCTTTCTATCAGGTCATAGGTGTATCGAACTAATAGTTTTAATAAATAACAAGTTATTTCTTCGGTAGATTTTTATCTCTTTTCTTACGCAAATGCTGATGAAGGTTTTTTTTTTTTTTTTTTTTTTTTTTAAATTTCGCTTTTAATGAATTTCCGACGTGAAGAACTAGGGTTTCTGCAGATCTGATCGGAGTTCTGTTTTGGATTCTCTTATTTTGTCGATTCGATTATTTAATAGTGCCTATGCATCGACATGATCTTCGAGTAAATGTGAAATTTCTTGATCAGAGATTGATTTACGGATCGAACTTGCTCCATTAACCAGTATTCATGAGAATTGACGTCATTCAGAATCACCATTGATTATGATTGCATTTTACATGTAGCAGGATTCTGTCAGGTGTGACGAAAGAGAGCGATTTGTTTCTTGAGAGAATCGAGGAGGTTAGGGTTTTGGTTTTTTGTAACTCTTGATTCTCGTTATGGGAAGATGATGATAAGAAAAAAAATAATGGGTCTAGTTTCTAATTATAACATTCAGTCTTTTAGGTTTTGATTGGTTTCAAGGAAAATTTTATAAAATAACTCAAAAAGCAAAAAACTTTCTTTTTTTTTTTTTTTTTCCTTTTTTTCTTTTAAAAAAACTTTGTTCTCACATGTGAAAGGTTATTTTTCTACCCTTGCTTTAAATGCTTATCTCCTACTCTTCTCCATTATTTGATCTTTGATTTGCAAATTTAATTCAACCATTTATTCTCAAAAGCTATTGGATCTTAACTGAATTTCATTTTCAACTCTTTAGTTTCACTCGTATACCATTTGCTTCTCTATTACATTTTTCTGAAGATCATTCTCCACTTACATCATTAGGTACATGTTGTGTACTTGTGCATAACATAGCATAATGCGATCTTATACAATAGTATAGATGATCATATATTACATGATATACACAATTGTGTATCATAACCTACACGTATACACATTTTTTGTTACCTAATTTCAATGTTTGATCGAGATTAGATATGATAAATTGTGACAAGTCCTTTAATCGATGATGAAGACCTTAGTTTTTTTGGAAAGAAGTGATGCATCTTGGATGCCTTTGTTTGTATTAGTCACACTCCATGATATTTCATGGAAACATACACCGAAAATATTAACCATCAAAGGAATCTAACCATGCCAACTAGTCAAGATTCTGACATTCAGACTACATCTAGACATAACTCGTCTTCACTAGATGAGGACATCCAATCATGTAACTTGGGAGATGAAGATAGAAATGAAACTTAGATGGGACATCCAAACGAGATGGACCTCACAGACTCATATTGAATATGGATATTTATTCTTCCTTTAATCCCACGGATGGTGATGCCCTCAGATCCAATGTTCCTTCCCTGGTTAGATTTTCTTTTTCAAGTATGATTTATCTATTAAATTGTTAATGCTTGCGATAAGAAAAGATTTTGACTACTGTGCAAAGAAGTCGACAGAGAGCTTGTTAACCATGCAGTGTTTAGTAGAGGAATGTAAATGGCGTGTCTAGGAAGTGATTCCTTTAAGGTGACAAAGTACCCAAGCATACATACCTGCGCACTTGAAATAAGGAGTGGTAATTATCGACAGGACACTTAATCACGTCCAAATACGATCAAGTCGGTCGATCATATCGCCCAATAGGTATAATTGAAGATGTCCGGAGAGATTATGGAGTGAATATAAGCGATGGATGAGCTTGTCGCGCAAGAGAATATGCATCGGTATATGTACAAAGGTCACTAGAAGGATTATATGCCTTTGTTAAGGTATTCAGTGAAGCACTTAAACTTGTCAATCCAAGTATTTTTTTAGGGTGAAATAGAAGATGACATATATTTTAAATATGTCTTCATGGCATTAGGATCCTACACTAGGGGATCCTTTAACTGCATTTGTCCCGCCATTGTGGTTGATGGGATCCACTTGCATGAGAAATACAAAGGTATGTTGTTAATAGCAATGTGCATCAACGATAACATCTACCCAATTGCATTTAGTATTATGGACGATGAGAATGATGCTGCTTGGACATGGTTAATGACTAATTTAAAGGCGTCAATAAGAGAATTTCTAAATTTGTCATTATATCTGACCGTCATATCTCAATTGGAAAAACGGTCGCATCTGTATTTTTTGAGGCATTTTGCTATGCACAACCGAAATAACTTGATGACCCAATTAAAAAATGAAGATATAATCCTACATTTTTATCTTGCGACAAAAGCATATAGGATGTCCGATTTTGAAATTTATTAGGCCAAGCTCCAACAATATCCTAGTGTGACGAGATATCTCAAAGAAATTGGGGTACAACGGTGGACAAGAGTTTATCAAGTCCACTGTAAGGTATGACAAGATGACTACAAATATAGTAGAATGCTTTAATGTAGTGCTAAAGGATGCTCAAGAACTGCTCATCACAAAGCGGTTGTGGAGCACATATGTGAGTGGTTATAGGATTGGTTCTATATTAGCCGCACAGACGCAATTGCATACACAAACATAGTTTATGATTATGCATTTGATATTCCGAAGCTTGAGGAATTGAAATCTAGAACGTACCATGTTTCCCCGATTGACATGCATGTAATTAATGTAGATGATGGACATTTGAATGGGTTGGTGGATCTTCGTGCACGTACTTGTAGTTGCATGGAATTCAACTGTTTAGAGATTCTTGTTCACATGCACTTGTTGCGGCTGCATTGCAGCACATAAATGCCAAAACTCTGTGTAAAGTGGTTTATTGTTGAATGTGTCATTGCTGCATACGTAGAACCGATTTACCCAGTTTGTCATAGGCAAGAATGAAGGCGATCGGGCTTTAACGACAATTTTACCACCACGAAAGGTAGTAAGTGTTGGTCGACGTCAGACCGTTCGTATACCTTATACTGGGGAGGAGCCACGACAGACCATAGGTGCACAAGATGCGGTGGCATAGGACATAACAAAATAACATGTAAGCAACCACTGATAACACCAGATGCGGGTCCATCGAGGATAAACGATATGTAATCGAATTAAACAATCATATAGATTGCGCTAAGAGATCTTATAGGTTTAACTAAATGATCGTTTAGATAACACTAATAGATCATTTAGGGATAATAATCTTTTTAGTATTATACATAAACGATTGTTTAGTATTATCTAAACGATCGTTTAGTTAAACCTAAAAGATCTCTTAGCATAACCTAAATGATCGTTTAGGTATAACGATCTCTTAGTATTATACATAAACGATCTTTTAGTATTATCTAATCGATTGTTTAGTTAGATCTAAACGATCGTTTAATTATACTAAGAGATCGTTTAGGTTAGGCCAAATATACTAATTAAATGTAATTATTGCGGATACTATGAATTTCAAATTACCATAAATATTTATTGGCTCACAATAGGGCAACATATTGTTTCCTAAATAGTTGCATATTTTCTTGTTGCAAGCTACTACTATCTTTTCTCGTTACAAGATATTCAATAAATTTTACATAAAAAATACCACAACATAGAGATTTTCCTGTTTAAAGGACGACCTTCAATTGTTTCACTTCTCACGGACCATATTTGAAGTTTGAATGACCTTCATTATGACCAACGACTATCAACATGGACGGTATTGATCTGGCCACCCGTTGCAAATAGTCATTCATGATGTCATCGGGGATGTAGTTTGGCATGGAGTTGAACACCTTTATCTTGCAGTTGCACGAGTCGATGGCAGCCACCAGCTAATGTTGTCTGATGTTGATTAGCCTAAAGACGAAGTCCACTTCATTCTACGTAGGCTTGTACTCGTTGAATACATTAAGCACATAGTTGAGAAAGAACTGACTGTTCGCCGAGTGCTTCATATGTGCTCTTTGATTCATCTAGAGTGCCACGTTTCTGTCTTCCATTACCAAACCAACTGCATAAATATTCTTTGATATACCTTTTGATTCCACGATGGCATCCTAAAACAGAACATATATATTATATTGTATTCATAATCATGTTTCAAACTGTAATTAAAATTAAATAACCCATACCATGAAGCTCGAATCCATCACTGTGAATCGATATTGGCAGGGGTTAGGTTGCATATGTAGCTTCCGATGCACGTGCATCATTAAAACGTCCCTATCCTAATACAAACAATTAACGGTGTAGTTAATTATAAATGTAGATTAATCTACGAGATCATGTAAATTTATCTACACGATCGTGTAAATCAAACTATACGATCATGTAGATCAATCTACACGATCGTGCATATTACAAACATGATCGTATACTTAATAACAACACAATCGTGTAGATCATTCTATACGATCGTACATGATTAACAACACGATCGTTTATGTTAAATGAGTGACGAACTATTAAATACTCACATCCCTAAGCACCCATGTGTTCTTCTCGAGTGTTTTGAAGAAATCCTTGGTCCAGAATGTATACACCACCATCCATTTTTTTTTTTGATTGGCTTTCCATGTCTTGTATGCCGACAATAAAACATCTGAGATGGGGAACAATGGGTCATAACTATCTTAGTGGAAAATTCAGGGATCGGACCAATGAGTTTGGATTTATAACACTTATGGGTGGTTTTAATTCCCTTGCAGGTGGGTGAGGCTCGTTTGAAGATAGTTAGGGTTTTATAGGGACATCTAGAATTGATTATGGTTTCGAGAGTCAACCTCCTTTTTTTGCCTTTCGCACCTCTTCAGGTGTAAACTTTTCTGGCTCCTTCCTTTTTTGGCGCTCAGGGTGTTCAACTTCTTCCTGCAATTAGATTATAAGTTAGTGACTATGGTGTTTTGAGTGTGTCAATATTTGATACTACAGTCGTACCTTGTTTTGAGTGACCTCTTTTTGTGTTTCCAATCGTTCAACATCGACTTGTAACTCAATAGGAGAATTCATGTCGAAGTGGGTCTGCACATTGAACGACTGTTCAGGAAGTTGACTTTCATGGACGATCGGTCCAATTGATGGTTCGTTGAGTATATGTGCAATTGACGTCTCATCGACTTCATATTCTTTAGTTGTCATACTCAACTACAAATGGTTCATCAATGGCTCGACCCTCAATGATTGATGAAATTGATGGTTCACCATTCGTTCTTCATCAATTGTTTGGCCTTCAACAACTACGTTCATGTGCATTGGCTACATCAACAGTCCGACCCTCAACATGGGTTGCTCGTTGTTAATAGGAATGGACTGATCGTGAAGGGGGGTTCATCCAATATCTCCATCATTAACTGTTTTCCCATCAACAGTTTGATCACCATCAACTGTTTGGTGACCCACATCACTATGATCATGATGACCGGTCCCTTCGTCACTATCTCTATCATCATCTCGATCACCATGATCGCAATCATTGGGGTTATCCTATAGAAATAAATGAAACATGATCGTTCAGGTAAAGATACATGATCATTCAGATAAAGATACACGATCGACTATCCAAATCTAAACGATCATGTATCCAAATCTAAATGATCATGTAGGTAAAGCTAAATAATCGTGTAGATAAATCTAAACGACCGTTTAGAGTTTAGTACACGATCTTTTAGATAAATATAATCAATCTTGTAGTAAATAGCACAACACACAATTATTACCTTCCCTAAATTATGGACGCAAAGATTGCGAACTTCAGTTAGCTTCTCACCCAATCGACGAATCATGCTAATTAAGTTTGCCAATGTGTTGTGGATTTATGATAATTCCTCACATATAACTTTATAAGACTTGCTTTTCTTATGTTTTCTTGAGGATTTTATGTGCTTCTTTGCATGTTGCATCTTGTTGTGTGTGTCAGACTGCTCCATATGAAACTGACGAATTTGAGGGGAGTTGGTCATCTGGTGCTCAACATGATCACCATGTCCAGTTGCCTCACCGTGATCAAAATCCTCAAATTCATCATTGGAGAGAGTTGGTGGGAGGAGTGTTGATCAGCCCCGGCATCACCACCTTCGAATATATCCTGATCCTTCATTCTTCAAGCACTTGGGTCCATCGATCCCTAATAGTTGATCCTCTTTGTACTTTATCTTATCCGCCGTCAATATAAGTTTTGACACGACAATAGTCTGTATATAAAAATAACTAACATTAGCAAGACAGATTACTCAGATACACGATCACATAGTGTAAGATAGACGATTGTATACTTAAAGCTATACGACCGCTTAGCTTATGTTAAACGATCGTTTATAATAAGATAAACGATCGTATAGTATAAGCTAAATGATCGTATAGATGTAAGTACACGATCTAGTAGTATAAGCAAAACGATCTGGTAGTAAAGGCTAAACGATTTAGTAGTATACAAAAATACATTCTTACTTTTTTGGGTTGGAAGACATCCCTTTCTAGCAGCTTCTAGGATGGTGCTACCGAACATGTCCACTTCAAGATGTGTGGGATTGCATTCTTGCTAACTTTGGTAGCTACGAACTTATTAGATGAGGACATTCATAAGCCCATACCTACATGATTGAATAGACAATAATGTTAATATACAACATATAAATTAATTGATATTGAAATAAATTGGATCAGTACGTACTTGAAATGCATGTGCAAATCCTTTTATGCAGTAACATGTTTCGTGTTTGGGATTTGATTATCTCCTTAACTCGTGTACCTCATTTTTCCCATGCAAAATGTTCTTCAAACTTTCCAATGTTTGTCTATATAGGACGGAGGACTAGTCAAAATGTCTAAAGACTTCAGTGTCATCGACAATTCGAAGTGTCTTCAAATCGAATTGGGTTTTCTTGTCTTTCCCCATCGTCACCATTTCTTGTATGATATTAATGCAACATTCACAACATCTTCGTCCTTTGAAAATTTGAACTTTTCAAATGCAGCCTCCACAATCTTACAGAGAATTGATTTGCTATCATCCTTGGGTCCGAGAACGAAATGTTGTAGTCTTTCACAGCTGGTATCCCTTTTCAATCTTTCCTCTGTTGACCACAAACCAGTAGTCTGTTGGGGTTGATGTCCTAAATTTCGTAGGGTTCTATAGTTTGTAAATGTAATGTACAAACATTTTATTTATGTAATAAAATATTCGATATTTTATTTCAAAATTAGTTGCATTAACCACAAACCAATAAACTACATTCAAGGTTATCTTGTACCTTAAGCATATATGTAGAGATGTATGGGTGAATCATGTTTAAATGATAACCTAAATGGTTTGTAGGAGATGAATAAGAATGGATATCTTATCCTGATGACACTACGAGTATGACCCGTTTTATAGATGAAACAATTATTGTAAAGTGCTACAAATGATCTAATCCTGATCATTAATCATGTGAAGGGGGATATTCTATATAAAGAAGTTTGTATAAGACCGGACCACGAAATGTTCAGTCTCATTATATAATGCCGTTCATAATAGAGACTTATATTTCACTAGGATGATCATAGATAACATGACCTGAATCCTGAGTGAGTTGTGAACTCCTGCATGTGAAGGCGATATTTTGATTTGTATGGGTGAGAGTGACCAGATCGCCGACTCAACAAACCTGCCATTTTGGGGATTCGTCTGTTTAAGGAGTTGGGAACACAGCTACACAAGAGAATTCACTCATTCCCTAACGTCAGGGTAAGTTGATAAATTGCTCTCTTAAGAGCTGACTCCAGGACTTGAATAGTGTGACGCCACACCCTTTCCTGGTCCGAGAGGGGTTCGATCATAGTTGGACTATGATTTATTATTCATTAGAGGGATCAATGGTACTTAAGGAGTTAGATGTAACTATAAGGCAAAACGGTAATTTTGGCCTAACTGTAGTTATGAGCAATTTGTGAAGGGTCATCGTATTGTAGATTGATTATATCCAATGGACATAGAAATATATCTGTAGTGTGAAGAGTGCAGCTGATGGTCTTTAGTGGAGTGTCCACCAGTTAACGAATGGTAAATAGTTTAAATTAAAAAGTTTAATTAATTATTCACGTACCGTTGGAACTTCAAACTACAGGTCCATGAGGTCCTCTCAGTAGCTCAACGAAATTTAATGAGAATCAGTTTTTGGATTAATTTGAATGATTCAAATTAATTGAGGTTAATTATATGTGATATAATTAATTTAATTTAATTATATAAGATATAATTACTATGTTGTATTTGATACATTATAATATCAAGTATTTATGAGAGGAAATAAATATTTGAATATGATTCAAATATTAATTATATAAATTGGATTCATATGGCTAAAATTAATATTAATGTTATTTATATTAAAACCTTGGTGAGAGAAAGGTATGTTATATTTGATATAACACAATATGATAACGTAGTTATCATATGAATATATATTAAATAAATAAATAAATTTAATTTAATTTATTTATTTTTGAATTAATGTTATTTGGGAGGGAGTTGTAACTCCCTCCCCTTTTTCTTTCCAGATCGTGTATGTGGGTTAGTTATACACTTTCTTCTTTTCTGCATGGTGAAGAAAGAAATACAGAAAAATCTCATAGGGTTTTGAGATCTAAGGCTTTTCATCGCATCTCCTCTCTCAATATCTTCCTTCACCAAAATAGTCAAAGCCCACTCCTCCTGGATTCTCATCCAGAGAATACCGAGGTTACTTTTGTGGCAATACTTTTTCTTGGTGTTCGTGATTTTCATAGTGAAGAGGAATCGTGAAGATTTTGTTCTTCAAGGGTAAGTCTTCTATTCCATTTTCTCTTCTTAGTTTCTCAAGCATGCTGTATGTTTTGTTTAATTAAATGCATGATCGTTTTGTTTCTTTGTAAAATTGTGTTCTGTAAATTTTTTAGAATTGGGACGATTCGCTTCCGCTGGCACCCTTTACAGGGATTTTTCATAATCAAATTAAAATCATCTTGTATGAATGTTACCTTCTTCCCCATGATGTTGAAGCTTACAACATATGGATTCTAATCGGTGACCTCCCCTTAGAAGAAAATGATGCACAAGCTGGTCATTCAATATAAGATCGACGTCCAATAATGGACCAAAGCATGCTTTTCGGAACATACTCAACTGTGTATTTGTTAGTTTCCTTTTAATTAGTGCATTCGTCTTGCCAATGTGGGCCAAGCAAGTTACGGTGGCAGAAAAATATTTCTCAACTGGGACTGAGTGCACCATTTACAATATAGCAAACATATATGATCAAGTATTCAAATATATGATATCGAGTATGAAAGGCTAAACGATTGTATAGAAAAAGCTAAACGATCGTATAACAAAAGCTAAACGATCGTATAACAAAAGCTATATGATCGTATAGAGTTTACTACACGATCATTTAGAATTTACTACATGATCGTGTAGATAAATCTATATGATCGGGTGTATAAATCTATACGATCTTTTTGCTTTTTCTATACGTTCTATTATATAAATATGTGACCTAGTATATGAATCTATGCGATCTAGTATTAAAAGCTATACAATCGATTATATAATGTCATGTGATCGGTTATATAGAGTTACACAATCGATTATATAAAGCCATGCGATCAGTTATAGAGAGCTATATGATTGCTTATATAAAGCCATACGGTTGGTTATATAGAGCTATACGATCGACTGTACTCAGTTACACGATCTATCCATTTACCAAACGAACCCTAAATCCCAATCAAACCCATGTACAGAACGATTTCAAATGACGAAAGACGAGAATACTGTACCTTTCAGGTTACCGGAACGGTGTCGAAGGAATTCAAACGAAAGCGAAAATGAGTAGATACGACCGATGAGCAGTGAATGACGTCGAAGACGAACAGAGGCGTTGAGAGAAAATTGAGAGGAGTACTCGAATGCAAATTGGAATGCGAATAGTTGGCTTGTTGATGATGAAATAGACGCTTGTTTGGTTTTAAAAAGTAAGGGTATATCTGGTATTTCACATGTGAAAAAGGTAAGCCATATAAAAGTTTAGAAAGAGGTCATCAATAGAAAAATTTTTCTCGTTTCAAAATGTTACCATTTAATTTTGATATTTGAGTTTTATTTCAATTTGGTGATTATATTTTAGGATTTGCACTTTTGAATTCGAAGTTTCACTCAGTCTTCATTTTTTGTCTCTTAATAAATTTAAAAGAATTAAGAGACTTATAATTAGTTAAATTTCATGATTTTTCATTACTTTTAAAGTTAAATTCAAATTTTTGTTTCAATTTTTTTTAATTAATTAAAATAATTTAAAGTGAATATTAATTGAAATATTAATATTAAAAATATAAAATATTGAAACCTCATGGATAAAATTGTAACATTTTGAAGCCCTAGAGTTAAATTGAGACGAAATTCAAAATACAAATCTATAACATTTTGAAATTTAGAGATTAAATAGAAACTAAACTCAAAACCTAAGAAAGTTTTATATTAGAAATTACTCAGGGATTTGTGAGGGACGAAGTACAAGTTAGCCATGCCGCATTTTTTTATTAAAAATAAAGATGTATTATTGTGTTAGTGTAGCACTTCAAATATATTATGTTTAGAAATAATTTTAAATGTCTTTAAAAAATAGGTTTTTTTTTTTTTTTTAACTGTAATTAGAGTAGGAGATTTGGACTACAAACATGTGATTAGTAATACAAAGATTGTCTCTAAAAATTTAAAAATCTAATCAGAATCAAAGGTGAACCAAACAATCATGACATATAAATCAAGTCATGGATTGTGGAAGAAGGTGGCCACATAGTCTATTAACAAGTGAAATCCGTTCAAATGTGCAAAAGCTAGTGTTTAAAGACATTTTTGAGACAGGACCATAAAACCATAAATTTAGAAGTAATTTTTATAATTCAGCTTAACAAAATATGATATTTTAAGGGTGAATTCTTCCTTGATATCTTAGAATCCTTCATGGTTAAAAGTATATATATATATATATATATATATATTTAGTATTAGAGAAAGATGTTAAAATGAATAGATGGATGGTAAGGTAGCATTTCATCTTCTCATCTCTCTCCATGTGTTATTCAGGTGAAAATTAAAAGGAAAAAAAACCATTGCATCATGATTTATTATTGGGTTGTTTTTAAATATAAAAAATGAACCAAAATATTTATAAAATATAATAAAATTTTAGAACTATCAACGATCTGATAGATACCGATAGACTTCTATCCGTATCTATAAATAGTTTTGCCATATGAAATAATTTTCAATTATTATTTATCTAATCAAAATAAAAGAAAAGGCAGGAAATATATTTGGAAATGGGCTTTTAAAGAAGCAGGCCCGCCCGGCCCAATAGGGTAAGGTTGGAAATATCTAAAAACAATTAAATTAGCGAATTGTCAAAGGTAAAATACGTGGAGAGTTGTGATTGGGAGTCGCAGCTATATCTACGCGACCGATTCCTTTCTCTTGACCCAAAGGATTAGTTCCATAAGATCCCAATTCCGCCACCATTTCCGACCTCATCCTCCCAAAATTATCCGATCCGCCTCCGCCTCCGCTGCCACTGCTTCTCCGCCGATCTTTTTCATCATGTTACGGATCAGATGATTTCCGGGTTTTCCTTTTGAATCAACGATTTCAGGTTCTCATGTTCTCAACCTTTGTGCTTTGATTCGCACATTTTCAATTTCTTTACAAAGTTTTCTTCAAGCTCTTGGCTCGCAAATCTGTGGTTTTGTTAGACCCTACGAAAATTAGGGTTACGAAGAGCATTTCAGTATGCCTTCGGTGCCTATTGATCTCTTCCTTCGCCCTCTGCTACCTTCTTTGACTTCTTTTCATGGTGGTTCATCCTCGCATCGTCTGAAGCGGCTCGAAAAGGGTGATCGGCGTGGTAATCTTAGTTAACATGGGGTTCCTTTAGTGCATTTCGTGCTCTATTCGTATTCTTCAATCTTCTTTTTCCTCCTCCTTGCTCTTTTTGGTCCGTTCGAGGTTTGGAATTCCTAGAGAAATTATAATTGTACGGTAAGGGTTTATTATTTTCATCTTGATCTTGAGGTTTTTTTGGCGGTCGAAGCCTCTGAAAGCGAGTCACTGGCGATTGGCTACTCGTTGAGAGGGTTTTTGCATAGGTATTGTGCTATAGATATATTTATTTATTATTATTTTCTTAAGAATTTTACAGGCGGCATAATATAGCTTGCACCTGGATTGAGTTTCTTTCCGGGCATGTTTTACGATATCTTGGATACATGTGCAGGTTCTAGCAGATTTCTTGTGTCTTACATAAGCCTGAATGGACATTGCTTCGATTCATCAGAAGTTGCTCCAAGATGTAGACGTTGTGGTGGATGATCTGCAGTCGTCTTTGAAAGATATTGATGCTGCATTGTTTAATGATCTTGATGGATTTTTTAAGAAATCTTTGAGCATTGAAGATACTCATAGTTCAAAATGTAAACGTAATGTGAATTGCAGGGATAATTCAAATGATGAAAACAAACAAAAAGAGCTTGAAATTCCCAAGAACAACTCATCTAAGAAGTGTTTAAGCAAATCCAAGTCCTTTCCCCTCCCTGTTACCACATCCCCACCTAAAGATTATCCAGACAATGATAAGAAACCAAAAACAACGGTGGGTGATGTGTCTTGTAACGAGACTATGCATCAAGCCTTTTCACGATCCATATCTTTACCAGTAAGTTTTCCTCTCGTCAAAATTAAAAAGGGAAAAAATTGCAGTTGTGTCATGTGTTTATGTATTCTTGTATTCAGTTATGTAGAGTCCTGTGTTTATGTATTATTGTATTCAGTTATGTAGATTTGCTACCTCTATCTTTATTTTTCCATGAAAACTATTTATATCATTATTATTATTTTGTCACAAAGGCAAATATGGTGTGGGCATTGGAATTTCTAAGGACAAGCTTTACTCATTTGGCTGACATGATTGATGATCCTAGAGATTATATAGTAAAAACCAATTTTTTTCCCCAATATAGTGACTTAGCATCAATTTGTTTCCTTGATACAAATATTTTCTCTTAATCTTAGTATGTTCTTGTGGAGACAATTCTGCTGTTGCCAGTATGCTTTGCTTTCTAAATCGTGGCATTTTGCAATATTGATGTATGTAGTTGCTTTGTTCCGTGGTTTTCTCATTGTCTTCACGAGCAGCATAACAGAAAGAGGATTTTCTCTTGCCTTTTTTGTTTATTCACCCCAAGTGCAGATTTGAATTTGTTACTGATAAAACAGCACATCTCTGAGGTTGCTTGTGGTTATATTCAATTATAGATGATGAATTTGTGAAAAGTAAATGTTCATTTACCCCTTCTGTTTGCTGATTTAACTTCTAACATCCAGGCTCCTGCAAAGCTCATATCTGCGATGAAAGGTAGTCGAGCACAACACTATGGGGAGTCACCTAAGATGACTGTGACATGGGCTCCTGATGTGTACGACCCTCCTCAGACCTCGTTGTGCCACTGTGTCAAAAACAACAAGAAACAGCAGAAATCTAAGAACAGGAAGAATGGGAAAAAAGGACAGAAAGGCAGCAACTCTTCGCGCGGGAGTGGTGGCAGGGACAAAAGGCAGGCTCGAAAATCTGTTGGTAGTTCTGATCGGTATCAAAGATCATTTAACTCTCCAAGTGTGGTTAATACTCTCAATGAGTTTGATAGTTTTGACGACGGGAGCTCCGACTCTCACTGTGGAAGCATCTTCCTGAAAACATCGGTCACCAAGGTGCACTACTCTGTTACTGAAGCCTTGTAAGCGTTACTTGTCCAAGTTTTCATCTTCTCTCACAGTTCCTGTACATAAATAAATCGTTGTTTTGGTTTCTTTTGTGATTGTTGATGACCGAGATGCTTGGACCAAAAAATTGTATGACTTTAACTCGTTTGTTGTTTGGTACGAGAGATTTCAAGGATTTATAAACCTTTTTTGTTATATGAAGTTTGGTGAAATTCGCTTTTTATAAACACAACTGAAATCATATGTTACCATGTTTATGGATATGATTTTGTCGCTTCTTGGATGTTATTTTTAGATATGCTTGACTTGCTTCTAGTAGGTGCCTGTTTGAAATTTGTTTTAGAACGCTGTTAATGACCAAGTGAATGTGGAAGGTCTGCATTTTTCTAACAATACCAAGAAACAAGAAGATACATAGAGAACAGTGGAGCTTTGAAATTGGAATAACTCAAGTATAATTTAGATCTTGTCCAAAGATGAGTTTAATCAGAAAAATTAATTTAACTCAACTAATTGATTTCAATTAATATAATTCCCCCAAAGGATCAAACATGCTTGGGTATCTATAGATAAAGGTCTATACACAATTCTTCAAAGGACTGCAGGATATATTTATTCTGTTGTAGCTAGCTGCCTTGCCAACAATCTATGTAGTATACTCAGCATTTATTTTAACATAGTCATAGCTCAAGTCGCAACCCCATGCTCGTCCTTCTCCTTGCCCATCACCTGTCGATCGAAGCAACTAATCTAGCTTAGCTATGAGGCTGTTTTTAGAAAACCCTTTTGATTTTAGTTTTCATATGATATTTGTTTGAATATCGTGATTCAGAAATATGTGAAATCATCTTTTCTTAACCTTAAGTAAAGAAGTGAAAATGTAATGTGTTATTTGAAGAACTCGCCTATGGAAATGTAAATTCTGACTGTATCATGGGTTTCTCCAGCTCTTCTGAGATAGTTACTTGCTGCAGCCCTGAAAACAAGATATAACATACAATTTAGAACAGTCAAAAAGTGGTTAATAAAATTGTATAAGATTTGGTGATTGAAGAAAAAAACAATGTGAACTTCAAAAAGAAAAAAAAAGAAAGAAAAAACAATGTGTGAAGTCTTTTAAACCTGTCAAAAGATTGGGGTTCTCCTCCATCCATGAGGAGAATGTTTCCTAGAGACACTTTGAGTTTCATCTGCTCGAATGGTACCCCTGCGTATCCAGCAGCCGCTGCTATCCGTCCCCAATTTGGATCTCGGCCATATATGGCTGACTGCAGCATGAAAAGATATCGATGAAACATGCTTGCACAAGGTGTGCGAGAGAAAGATGATTACGAATGAAAATCGTGCCTTTACAAGTGACGAGCCTGCTACTGAACGAGCAATTTTCGCTGCTTCAGCTTCTGAATTTGCACCAGTCACTGTAATCTGTGGCATTTGGCAGATTGGGTAATTTTATATCAAAATGCATAGATTATGTAAAAGATTTTGTTTATCGAAGTGGCAGACCTCAATCAGACAGGTAGCACCTTCTCCATCCCAGGCTACTGACTTGGCAAGGCCTTGCATCACCTGAAAATAGAAAGGAGAAAGAGTCCTATAAATTGTAATGTCAAAATAATTTCCCCTCCCTATTAACAATTTTTTCTGAAATTTCTTTTGAACCTGTCCCGAATCTCATAAGGATACACTAAAATTTTGACAATGAGATACATACCACATCAAGGCATTCTTGAAGCTGTCCTGCTTCTCGGCTTTTCAATGACGAAATTATATTAGATCTGGATCCTGACAAGCCACTCGACAAAGCAATGACGGTGTCGTTGGTACTTGTATCCCCATCCACCTACATTGTCAAACCCAATTAAAATCAAAAAGAAAAGAAAAAAGGAAACATATATACCATTATTGTATCAATGATTTGAGATGTCACTTCACAATTTCATTGAAATTTACAAAAAAGGATACAACAAGGTTCCCCATATATACCATTTACAAACCCAGACTAAATGGATCATTTCAGAACCAATTTTCAAGACTAGCTAGTTTGGTTTAATTTGATTTATATCGAGTAATAGGATGTGTAAATTTACCCTCAGCAAATTTATGAAAGAGCAGAACAGTAAATAAATAAACACGAAAACTAATCAGACAAGTGAAATTGTCAACACATTAAACAATCATACCGTAATCTGATTGAAGCTTCGATCAACAGAGATTTGTACCATCTTTCTCCAAACATCACTAGCAACCACGGCATCTGTTGTAACAACCTGCCACATTGTAACAAATCAACATTAATAAAGACAATCACAGCCATTTAACTTGTTCGAGAACGAGCTGGCAAGTTTGAAGATACCTACACCGAGCATAGTAGCCATATTCGGGTGAATCATGCCCGAACCTTTTGCCATTCCTCCAATTCTTATGGTTGAACTCCCAACCTAGGCATTTAATCAACTGTTAATCCTTTCTGCAATGATTTTATCCTAAGGCAATGTTGCAAGTGCCTTTTATGTCGGCATTAGACCGAGACTATTGTATAGACCACAGGCAGACAGGAAAATATAAAATGGTTTTCACATACTTGGGACTCGATTGCCACGCTTTTACTAACAAGGTCAGTTGTGGTAATTGCCACTGCTGCAGAAGCTGCACTGTAAACAGACTGATAAAGTTATGTCACAGCCCAAAAAGTTGGCAAGGAAAAGACTCCACAGCATAGAGCCGAACATGTAATCGGAGAAAGTACAAATAAAGCTAAGTAAAAGATTGACGATTACCTTTCAACTGAAGATGAAAGGGACCTGACTAGTTTTGGAAGAGAATTCAAAAGTGCATCCTGCATTTGAAGTTGGATAACTTTAAAATTCAAGACAAGACATCCAGTAGGTATAATTTTCAGCTAAATTACAATACATAATATAATACATCTCCGTACCTTTTTTATTCTATGACCAATCACTCCAGTAGATTCAACTAGTACTTCCTCTGGCCTTATTTGAAGGATCTGCAATTAAAGTTACTTACAACTTAAAAGTTCTACTGAAAATAGATTAATAAATTTGTTATGAACCTATGAAGGTGCCTACCTTTGAAAGATTGTTCACACATTCTATCATATCTTGATAACCAGCATCCCCCTACAGCAACAAAAGGTCTCTTAGCTACGTAAATATTCATCCAACACAGGCATAGACTTTTATCTTTTCAAGTCCAAACAACATTGAATTGGTGTGGTAAAGATAACTGCTTACCGTAGCGGCATTGGCTTGACCAGCATTTATTAGCACTGCACGTGCCTAACAAATTGTAGAATAGATCAAATTGTTGTTAGCAAATAAGTTAAAAGCACTGTTTGTTGAACATAGCAAGCTAATACCAGGGTGGCCATATAAAAGGAGCAAGATCAGTGAACTTGTATAGTTATGGTTTTATAATAGCTGAATGTTCTGCTGCTAGTTAAACATAACTTCAACCCGAGATGCAAGAAAATCTACCGTTTGTGAAATGTCCAATGCTTTTTTACAATACAACACTGGTGCTGCAGCAACTACATTCTTTGTAAATGCTCCTAGAAATGAAAATGAGCAAACTCACAGTCAGTATAAAGAATGTTTCTCGAGTGTACAGCTAACTAAGTCACATATGCTTGACTCGCATTCCAAACCAATTGGCACAATAAAAAGTTCAGAATCCCCAAGGACACGCCCAAAAACCAACAAAACTTTTCCTGTAACAATCATTCTCTAGTCTGTATAATAACCAAAAACTGGTTATTATATAACACAGATGAACTAAACAGTCAACAGTGAGCTCTTACCAGCAGAAATGGCATCAACATCACAAGTAACAAGTGCAAGGTCAGGCTTCTCTCCCTTTGCTCGTAGTCCTCCATATAGCCCTGCAGCTTTGAACCCCTTAGCAGCAGTAACTCCTCCATCAATCTACAAAACACGTTGATTTTTGGTTTTAACTTATAAAAAGTTAACAAATTAAGAATACACAACAACAATGTCTTGTCTAGAACTAATTTGTTTTTAGTTTGAACTTATAGTAGGATGAAAACTGAGAATACCTATACTTTCTTGCTTCAGTCTATCACTTCCAAAAAAAAAAAAAAAAAAAAACTCACTCTTTTTTACGAAAAACCATTACAACAGTTGTATGTCAAGAAAACTCATAGGATTAGGTGGCCACCATGTTCCAAAAAACACTTGTACAAAAATAAATGTCCTTTAGATTCTAAAATTTGACATTTTGAAAAAACTCATGTAGAGGAGATAAGGAAACCAAAACAAAATCTTTAGATAAAGAAAAGAACAGAAGAACAAGAAGACCACTAAAGTAATCATTCAACCCCAGAAACTCAAACTAAACCAAACGAACAACAAATCTTGAAGCATACAGAGAGGAAATTCAGTCCCTGACCTGCTTCCATGGACCATCAGGAATCAAAATCGGAGCCTCCGGCAAATAGTTGGAGGCCTCATTTGTAGCCACAGCAAGCACTCGAAAATCCCTCTAAAAGAAACGGAAAACAAGCAGAACATCAGCAAAAACAATGAAAAGAAAACGAAGAGAAACCCAAAGATAAAGCTGAAATGGGAAAAAGGGGTATGAACATTGCTCTTATTTGTAGCAAAGATCAAACCCAGAAACAGAAACACATAGTTGGGGCAATCTCGAAAAGGGAATTGTGGGCGATCGAAAACAAACCTTATGAGATTGAAGGGCGGGGAATTTGAGAGAGGGGTAGTGAGGAACAGAGAGATACATGGGTTCTGTTGGAAAGAGTAAAACAGAGAGAGAGAGAGAGAGTGAAGAAGAAGGAGGCGATGATTGGATCAAGGAAACGTTATATAAAGTTGAAAGGGAAATTAGGAAATGGGTTTTGTTTGATTTGGTTTGGTGGGTCAAGTAGAGTTCAAATGACGATCGGCAGCGGCAGCCATTGCGATGAACGAAGGGGTAGGTTTGAGCACGTGAGGATCACGTGGGGGGATCGGATCATCGTTTTGCAGTGAGAAGAAGGCTGAATAAAACAAGGGTTCTCCCGTGAATGAGAATTCAAAAGAGAAACTTTAGAGAAATTGAGGCTTTTTGGAGGTTCGAAGGTTTCAAGTTGGAGAGTTGCTTTTGTGTTTCTCTTTTGAGTTTCAACTTAGAACTACACAACACTAAGACTTTTTATTTTTTATTATTGTTTTTTTTGAAAGATGGTTATTTTTTCGTATAAACTTTAATGGTGAGTTAAAAATTAAGGTTATGTTCGGTAATGATTTTGTTTTTTGTTTTTATTTTTGAAAATTAGGCCTATATCATATATATTTTTTTACCATAATTTGCATCTATTTTTAAGTATAATGATAGAATTTTTAGTCAAATTCTAAAAACAAAAACAACTTTTTAAAAATTATTTTTTTTAGTTTTCAAAATTTGGCTTAGTTTTTTAAACTATTTGTAATTAATAGATAACAAAAAAAGAAATTTGGAGGTGGAAGTGTGTCTATAGGCATAATTTTAAAAAATGAAAACAAAAAATAAAATGGTCACCAAATGGGGGCCTAAGTATTTCGTTTTTTGTTTTTACTTTTTGAAAATTATGCTTACTTCTTTCCAATTTCTTACCATGATTTGTATACAATGGTTGAATTCTTAGTTAAATTTCAAAAACGAAAATAAGTTTTTAAAAGTTACGACTCGATTGGTAACCATTTTGCTTTTTTGTTTTTGTTTTTGAAAATTAAGCATATGGACACTACTTTCACCTCCAAATTTCTTTATTTGTTATCTATTTTTCAATATTATTTTAAAAAAATCAAATCAAATTTTGAGAACTAAAAAAAATATCTTTAAAAAAATTGCTTTTATTTTTGAAATTTAGTTAAGAATTCAATCATTGTACATGCAAATCATAGTAAAAAATGTGGATGATGTAGACTTAATTTTTAAAAATAAAAAAAAAATGGTTACCAATCAAGGTCTACTTTTTTTAGTTTTCAAATTTTAACTTAATTCTTTAAACTATTGGTAAAATGTAGAAAATATAAAAGAAAATTGGAGGTGAAAGCCTAATGTATAAGCTTAATATTTTTTTAAAAAAATTGTTACCACATGAGCTAAATGTTTTAACCTTTAGAAAGTCATATAAACTAGACCTTAATGTATACATTAGAAAATGTCTCAAATAATTTTATTATTATTTATTATTTATTATTATTTTAAACCCATCTTTTCTTTATTTTTATCGTATCAAATATCTTTACCATAAATAGTTATTATCGTTTTTTATTATTAATTTGGAAGTTTTGATTGTTTTTATTATATGAACTATTTTGAATTTAGCAGGTTTGGGACATACAAGGAAGTTTTATTATTAAGAAAAAAGTCAGTTGCAAATTTTCAAACACATTATTTATTTTGGGTAATGGAAAATTACAAAGCCGTCGATTTTTTTGGGTTAATATTTTACTTTTAATAAACAAATAAATAAATAATTTTATACATTGATTTCATATTGTTTTCATTTTTCTAGAATTTTTTCTTCAAAGTATTGTTTTTACGCATTATTTTCCTTTTAGATTTTAACGATAGGTTTATTAGTGTCTATCACTGTTTATTATTGATAGATAATGACTTTTTGTTATATTTGTAAATATTTTTAGTAATTTACCATTTAAAATAATTACTCTAAATTATATTCATGGATTTTTGTTTTTCAATTTTCAAAAATTTCAACAGCTCTAATTACATAGATAGAAGTTATTTTATGAGAATCTTTTTCCTTTTCAGTATTTTTTAATATGTTTTTTTTTAAATAATAAAGATTCCAACATTGAAAGTTTATTAGAAGTTATTAACATTGGTATAATATCGAATCCTATATTGGTCCACTCATAGAGAAACCCCTTAGTTTAGTCCGAGTAAAGAGTATGGGTGTTAATGGGGTATAGGAAATTGGAAGGTTCATATTTCTCATAAAAATCTCCTTTTGAAAGGTTAATTGCCAATATCACAATATAAATTTCTAAATCCCTGAAGTTATTAACAAAATAATTTCAAATTTAGTGACTTAATAAATACTTCAATTTAATTGAAATATAAATATCCCATTATCAATTTTAAATGAAGAGCAAAACGACAACACGGATATCGAAAAAATATAATATAATATGTTAAAACAAAACAAAATAATAAAATAACATAATATAGGAAATTAAAATTGTATTGAATTTTTCTCCAAGCTTTTTGAATTTTTCACCAATATGCATACATCTTCAAGATTCACCAAATGTCACTATTGTTCGCACGGGGTTTCTGGAGAAACTTGTTTTGTGGAGTTGAACTTGAGTTGGTGTTGATGTTGATATTGATTTGATGCAATGTGCTTCGATCTCTAGTACTTGATCATCTGATTCTCTCTCAATTGATTGCAAACACTTGACTTGAAGAAACAGAGCGCGTGATTTTCTTGAAGTTGAAGTCTTGGAAGAGTTCTTGTATCTTCAGGTGTCTTCAAGTGTTGGGGTTGATGCCCAAAATCTCGTAGGGTCCTATAGTTTGTAAACATTGTTGAACAAACTCATTATGTATTTAATAAAATATTTGATATTTTATTCATTGTCTATAAAATATATGATATTTTAGTTACATTAACCACAAACCAATAATCTAACATCTGAGGTTATCTTTGTAAGTTAAACATGTATGTAGAGACATATGGGTAGATCATGTTTAAGTGATAACCTAAATGGTGTATAGTAGATGGATAAGGCTGGGTACCTTATCCTGGTGACACTACGAGTATGGCTTGTAGGTGTTACAAATGTTGTAAAGTGCTACAAATGATCTAATCCTGATCATTCATATATAGACATGCGAGCAGAGATATTCTATACAAAAGAGTTTGTATAAGACTGAACCATAAAATGTTTAGTCTCATTATATAATGTTGTTCATAATAGAGACTTACATTTCATCAGGATGACCATAGGTAACATGATCTGAACTCTGAGTGAGTTGTGAACTCCTGCCTATAAGGGCGGTCATTTGATTTGTATGAGTGAGAGTGGCCAGATCGACGACTCAACAAGTCTACCATTTTGGGAATTTGTCTGATTGAGGAGCTGGGAACACAGCTACACAAGATGAAATTCACTCTTTCGCCGAAATAGGGATAAGTAGATATTGCTTCTCCTTAAAGGCTGATTCCTGGTTTTGAAAATGTGGCACCACACCCTTTCTGGCCCTACCTCTTTCTGGTCCGAGAGGGATTTAGTCATAGTTAGACTATGATCTATTGTTCATTATAGGGATTAATATGTAACTACAGGGGCAAAACAAAATTTGGCCTAGCTGTTACTTACGAGCAATTTGTGAAGGGTCATCGTACTGTTGATTGGTTATATCTAATGGTCACAAAAAATATATCTTGTAATGTGAAGAGTGCCCGACAATTAACGGATGGTGAATAATGTAATCGAAGAGTTTAATTAATTATTCATGTATCGTTGGAGTTTTAAGCTACAGTGCATGAGGTTCCCTTGGTAGTTCAATAGGATTTAGTTGAGAATCAGTTTTTGGATTAATTTGAATTGTTCAAATTAATAGAGAGATTTAATTATATATGATATAATTAACTTGTTTCAATTATATGTGAATATAATTGCCATAATATATTTGATACATATAGCTTAATGGGAGGAATAATTAAATGAGATTTAAAATAAGTTTTATTAAATTGAATTCATAGTTGTTGAATTTAATAATAAAGATGATTTATATTAAATGCCATATAATAGAGAAAAGAAACTATAGTTATATTATATGTGATACAATATTTAAACTATAGGTTATATATTAGATTTGATATAACATATAATTTAATATATATATATATATATATATATATATATATATAATATGATAAGTTAGTTATCATATTTTATATTTATATTATTATTATTATTATTATTTTAATAAATAAGGAAGGGAGTTACAACTCTCTTCCCATTATTTTCTCTCCATCTTGTAAGTAGGTGGTGGTTATTTATGACAAGGAGAATAAAAAGAAAAAGGTTTTCTTCTTCTGTTTTGTTATTGTTGGACGATTGAGAAAGAAAAAATACAGAAGTGTTCTTTGTTTTGTCTTGAGTTTTGAGAGTTCTCAAGCTTTTTTCTCTACACATTAAGTTTTTCCCCTTAACAAAATAATCAAAGCCCATCACTCTCAGGTTCTCACCCTGAGTAAGGTAACTTTTGTGGTAGTGTCCGATTTTGTTCGAGATTAATCTTGAGAAAAGTCTTCAAGGAGTTCGTAGTTTGTTCGAGGGAAAACGTGAAGAAAAGTTCTTTCAAAGATGAGGTTTCATGAAACCCTTTAATTCTTTCTAGCATGCTGTAATTTAGATATAAATGCATATCTTGTTATTTGTTTACTGTAAATTTTATATTCAATGAAAATAGAATTTGGTCCATCTGTTTCCACTCAAGTTTCTCTCTTACCCTCTAAATTATCAATAATATATATATATATATATATAATATATATACACATTAAATTATATGTTATATCAAATATAACATATGACCTATAATTTTAATATTGTATCATATAAAATATAACCTATAGTTTATTTTCTCTCTCATATGACATTTAATATAAATCATATTCATATTAAATTTAACAATTATGAATCCAATTTATATAATAATATATGAATCATATTCAAATATTTATTTCCTCACTAAAACTATAATGTATCAAATACATTATAATAATTATATCACATATAATTAAAATAACTTAATTGTATCATATATAATTAAATCCTTCTTTTAATTTGAAGAATGCAAATTAATCCAAAAATTGATTCCCATTTAATCTTATTGAGCTACCAAGAGGACCTCATGGACCTGTACATGAATAATTAATCAAACTCTTTAATTAAATTATTCGCCATCCGTTAACTGTCGAGCGCTCCACTAAAGATCGACAGCTGCACTCTTCGCACTACAGATATATTTTTATGTCTATTGAATATAACCAATCAATAGTACGATGATCTTTCACAAATAGCTAATAAGTACATGTAGGCCAAAATTATCGTTTTGCCCTTATAGTTACATCTATTTTCTTAAGTACCATTGATCCCTCTAATGAACAATAGATCATAGTCTAATTATGACTAAACTTCTCTTGGGCCAGGAGAGGGTGTGGTGCCACATTGTTCAAGCCCCAGAATCAACCCTTAAGGGAGCAATTTATCTACTTACCCCGACCTCGGGGAATGAGTGAATTCCTTATTGTGTAGCTGTGTTCCCAACTTTCTAATCAAACGAATCCCCAAAATGATAGGCTTGTTAAGTTAGCAATCTGGCCATTCTCACCCATACAAATCAAAGGACCGCCCTCATAGGCAAAAGTTCATAACTCACCTAGGATTCAGGTCATGTTATCATGGTCATCTTGGTGAAATGTAAGTATCTATTATGAACGGTGTTATATAATGAGACTAAACATTTCATGGTCCAGTCTTATACAAACTCCTTTGTATAGAATATCTCCGCTCACATGTTTATACATGAACGATCAGGATCAGATCATTTGTAGTACTTTACAACAATTGTAACACCTACAAAATGGACCATACTCGTAGTGTTACCAAAATAAGGTACCCAACCTTATTCATCTACTACAGACCATTTAGGTTATCACTTAAACATGATCCACCCGTATGTCTCTACATACATGTTTAAGTTACAAGATAACATTGAATGTTAGTTTATTGGTTTGTGGTTAATGCAACTAAAAAAATGAATAGAATATCATATATTTTATTAAATAGATAATGAGTCTGAATAAAATATCAGATATTTTATTAAATAAACAATGAGTTTGTTGAATACATTTACAAACTATAGGACCCTACGAGATTTAGGTTATCAATCCCAATAGGGAGGTAGTACAAGACTTTCTCTCACCACTTTCGTCATGCTCAATCTCTTAAAAACCAAAATGCGTGCGACAGGCGGTTGATATGGTCGAAGACTGAGGTACTTTTATCCTTGCCCTTCTTTTCTCCTGCATCATTGACTTCTTCTGCAGTTATATGATTGCTGTCGACCACTTTTTCCTTCACTCTTTTGGTTATGCAAACTGGCTCTGACGACTTATATCCAATGCCCTTCCTCGACACAGATATAGCATGCCCCCCCCATCAAAAGCTTCTTCTGGGTTGAAGAAAACTCGGGTCGCTCATAAATGCTCAACTCTTAAATTCAATGTGAGTTATGAAGTCATACCTCACTTTTGCTAGCAATTTGTAATCTTTAGGAGCAATTTGTAATCTTTAGGATCGAACCCGTCTTTTGTTCATATTTCGAGCAAATTTACCTTCGTCAAGTCTCCTTTAGATTCCTGGATTTCCTGCTTCATTATCGGCGTGAGTGGTGTAACAAACTTTCTTTTAAGATTTCAATATCCTTGACCTTCGAGCCTTTTGAGCACTCCGTAAAAGGCGATTCACCTTTCTTACACCTTGACAAAGGAACATAGTGCAAGATCGGAGGACTTAGAGCTTTTTCATCTTTTGAAACCAGTGTCTTTGTAATGTTGGGGGATGTCTCATTTCCTTTGAGCCAGAGGCTTATTCCTTGTCGTTCGTTTCTCTCCCTGCATCGGCTTGTGATTTTGACTGGGATTTACCTCCATCCCTTATTAACAGAGTCTCTACGGGTATTGCCTCACCAATATTCTCACTCTTTAATTAAATTTTTTCATCTACGAAGTGAGACTCAACTTCTGAAAATGGATTAGAATATACTTCAACCTTCTTAATCCCATTTTAATAGAATTTGAAACATTGATGCAACATCGACGTTACCATTTCCATGAATCCAAGGATGTCTTAGCAGTAACCTATAGGTGGTCTTCAAGTCTATGGCATGAAACAATTGTTCCATAGTCGTCTTGGGCATTATATTGATGACTGATCCATTATCGATGAGAATTCGACCAACTTTCTATTCTCGAATGTATCCCGAGATGTATAAAAGCCTATTGTGAAGCTTCGATCCTGGAAGTAGGTCTTCATTTGAGAAACCTATGAACGTACAACACGAGGCATACACGTGTGCTGCAGAGGCCAGTGCACTAGATGCATTGGATTCTAACAATGCGTTAATGAGAGCCGTCTTGGCTGCTTGAGGGAGTGATATTAGGTCATCCATACTAAACGATGGTGAGTCTTTTGATTCTTCCCTTGTTTTTTATGAACTTAGAGGAGTATCTGTTTGGATGATGCTCTAAACTCTCATGTCCTGTAGTTTGTAAACACAGTTTGAACAAACATTTGTGACAAATAATATATGATATTTTCTTCACTACTTGTCTATGAACATCAGATGTTTTATTTGCTTTATCACAAACTAATAAACTAAAATCCTTGTTATCATTATGTAACTTAAACATGTATATGGAGACATACAAGTAGATCATGTCTTAAGTGATAACAAAAATGATCTGTAGTATATGGATATAGGATGGAAACCTTATCCTGGTAACACTATGGATGTGCCCTGCTTTGTAGAATAGTTATAAGTGTTATGACTTGCTACAGATGGTCTGATCCTGATCATTCATGTGGAGACATGCGAGCGGAGGTGTCCTATACAAAGAGTTTGTATAAGACCTAACCACGAAGTGTTAACGTCTCGTTATATAACGTCGTTCATGATAGAGACTTCACTTCACTAGGATGACCATAAGTAATATGACCACAATCCTGAGTAAGTTGGGAACTCCTGCCTTTGAAGGCGATCATTTGATTTGCATGGGTGCGAGTGGCTAGATCGCCAACTCAAACCTACCACTTTGGGAATTCGTCTGATTTAGGAGCTGGGAACTCAGCTACACAAGATGGAATTCCCTTCTTCCCCGAAGCATGGGTAAGTAGATAGATTGCTCCCTTAAAGGCTGATCCTGAGGCTTGAACGATGTGGCGTCACACACCTTCTCATGGCTCGAGAGGTGTCCATACATAGTAGGACTATGTTGTATTGTTCATTAGAGGGATCCGTGGTATTTAAGAAGTTAGATGTAACTACAGGGGCAAAACGATAAATTGACCCAACTATACTTACGAGCATCTTTGAAGGGTTATCGTACTATTGATTGGTTATATCCAATGGACACGAAAATATATCTGTGGTAAGAAGAGTTCAGTTATCGATCTTTAGTGGAATGCTTGGCAGTTAACGGATGGTGGATCTCGTGGCTAAAAAGTCTAGTCAGCTATTCACGTACCATTGGAGCTTCAAGCCACAGGTCCATAAGGCCCTCTTGGTAGCTCAATGGTTTCAAGTTGAGAATAAGTTTTTGGGTCAGTTTGAAGTGTTCAAATTGACAAGAGGGAGTTCGATTATATATTATATGGTTGAACTGGTTAATTATATATGATATGATTAACATTATGTATAAGATACATTATTTGGAGAAAAATGATATAAATATGATTTATATCTAGTGGAGGAGAAAAGACTATGGTTAATGTATTACATATGATGTGATATTAAACCATAGGTTAATGAATATAATATGATTATATTTATTATTCATTTTTGGACAATTATGGGATAATTATGCCGGTGTTTTCTCCGTAACCGTGTGATAGTGGGAGGTTTCACTCAGTTTTCGTAACTGAAGAATAAAATGAAAATCGTTTTCATTTTGCAAAGAGATCGGTCATTCACTCACGTTTGGTGTATATTGTCTATCGCATAGCAAACCGAGGGCCTACACGATAGCTCAACATTTATACACGAGCATTTTTTTTTTCTAAACGACCGCATAGGATTTGCTAAACGATCGTCTAGTTATTTCTTAAACGATCGCACACTCGAGCGTTTACTAAACGATCGTCTATATGATCGCGACTTATTTACTAAACGATCGTGTATCGTTTCCTAAACGATCAAGCATTGTCTATATGATAGACATCAACCTTCTCCCACTTGCTTGGTCATTGTATACAATCTTCTCTTCCTCATTCCCTCTGCCAAATCCAAATGAACCCACACCTCCTGGATTCTCATACCGAAAATACCGAGGGGTCTAAATGGTAGTGTCCTCCCCGTTGCTGTGTTCGTGTGGAGGCCGTTTGTGGGTAGACGACCGGGTGATTTAGTGGACGATTTCTTGGATGTGCTTAGCGAGAGCGAGAGAAGTAGTCCTTGGCGAGAACGAGATTGTCTGTGAAGAAGGGTTCTTCAACTGGTACGTATTTGTTGTTCTCTTGTTATTAAAGTTTCAAAGCATGCTGGTAATTTGTTGAATATTGCATATCTATTCTGGTAGATTATAAATGCGGTAATTCTGTCACAATGAGTTTGGAACGATCTCGCTTCCACTCAGAGGTACTCTTATATAAGAGTTCCTTAAGTATCCTCTTCTCTTGTCATGCTGTTAGCATGACATGTAATAACCTCTAGCATTTTCCTTGAATTGTAGCCATAGAAGTTCTCCAGAAGAAAATCTGCTAACGTCACATGTCACCTGGGTTGAGGGAAGTCTTTATTTTCCTCCTCAACGAGCTTGGGTTTCTAAGCCTTCTTTTTTTTCTTTCCTTTTTTGAGTTTTTCTCCCTTTTATGTAACTCTGATAGGAGCGCGACTCTTTTTGGGTAGGACTCAACTTTCTCTTATTTTGGCATGTTACGAGGACCCATCCTTCGTCATCATCACTATCAATATGTTCTTCTCTATTTTGAAAATCTATCATTTGGATCTCTTGTTGAAACCACAGGTTTGAGGGCCCCAAACTGGACCAAACTATCTCTTTCATCATAACATATAACCAATGTTAGAGCGTTCGGAGTTACTGCCACCGTGGCGTGTTTGTTTAAGCAACCTCATCCAGATTTAACTCAATCTTCCTCTCATGAGCTAACCTTAGAATCAACTCCTTTAGCACGAAACATTTTTCCTCTGGGTGGCTAACGACCCTGTGATACTTGCAGTAGTTAGGATCATTTACCTTATCTGCAACATCGAAGTCAGGAAACAAATATACTTTTTCCTGCATCTTCTTCAAAGTTAGGCGACGTCGTTTGCGTCCATTGTCTTTCTTTTCAACTTTCTTCTCTTTTACTTTTGAAGAAAATTTTAGCGGCATCATATTTGTTGGGGATGATGCCCTAAACTCTCGTGTCCTGTAGTTTGTAAACACGGTTTTGAACAAACATTTGTGATGTATAATATATGATATTTTCTTCACTACTTATCTATGAACATTGGATGTTTTATTTACTTTACCACAAACCAATAAATTAAAATCCCTGGTTGTCATTATGTAACTTAAGCATGTATGTGGAGTCATACAAGTGGATCATGTCTTAAGTGATAACCAAAATGGTATGTAGTATATAAATATAGGAGGGAAACCTTATCCTGGTAACACTACAGATGCGGCCTGCTTTGTAGAATAGTTACAAGTGTTGTGACTTGCTACAGATGGTCTGATCCTAATCATTTATGTGGAGACATGTGAGCGGGGGCATCCTATACAAAGAGTTTGTATAAGACCTAACCACGAAGTGTTAACGCCTCGTTATATAACGTCGTTCATGACAGAGACTTCACTTCACTAGGATGACCATAGGTAACATGACCTCAATCCTGAGTGAGTTGGGAACTCCTGCCTTTGAGGGTGATTTGATTTGCATGGGTGTGAGTGGCCAGTTCGCCAACTCAAACCTACCACTTTGGGTATTTATCTGATTTGGGAGCTGGGAACTTAGCTACACAATATGGAATTCACTCCTTCCCCGAAGTAGGGGTAAGTAGATAGATTGCTCCTTTAAGGGTTGATCCTGGGGCTTGAACGATGTGGCGCCACACACCTTCTCATGGCCCGAGAGGTGTCCACACATAGTAGAACTATGTTGTCTTGTTCATTAGAGGAATCATGGGTACTTAAGAAGTTAGATGTAACTATAGGGGCAAAAAGGTAAATTGGCCAAACTATACTTACGAGCATCTGTGAAGGATTATCGTACTGTTGATTGGTTATATTTGATGGACACAGAAATATATCTGTGGTAAGAAGAGTTCAGTTATCGGTCTTTAGTGGAATGTCTGGCAGTTAACGGATGGTGGATCTCGTGGCTAAAGAGTTTAGTCAGCTATTCACGTACCATTAGAGCTTCGAGCCATAAGTTTATAAGGTCCCCTTGGTAGCTCAATGGATTCAAGTTGAGAATAAGTTTTTGGGTCAGTTTGAAATGTTCAAATTGACAAGAGAGAGTTCGATTATATATGATATGATTGAACTGGTTAATTATATATTGTATGATTGACTTTATGTATGAGATACATTATTTGGAAGAAAATGGATATAAATATGATTTATATCTAGTGGAGGAGAAAACACTATGGTTTATATGTGATATTAAACTATAGGTTAATGAATATAATATGATTATATTTATTAATTATAGTTGGACAATTATGGGATAATTAGGCCACTGTTTTCTCTGTAACCGTGTGTTAGTAGGAGGTTTCAGTCAGTTTTCGTAACTGAAGAATAAAATGAAAATCATTTTCATTTTGCAAAAGATCAGTAATTTGCTCAAGAAAAGTATATACTGCCTATTGCTTAGCTAATTGAGAGACTATACGATAGCTCAAAATTACTACACGATCGTATACACGTGCACCTCTTTCTAAACAATCGCCTAAGTTTTACTAAACAATTGTCTAGCGCCCGAGCGATTACTAAATGATCGTCTACATGATCGCTGCGTATTTACTACACGATCGTGTTCTTCTTCTAAACGATCAAGCATTGTCTATACGATAGACCCTGCCCTTTTCCCACTTGCTTGGTCATTGTATACGATCTTCATATCCTCTTCCCCTCTACCAAATTCCAACAGAGCCTACTCTTTGGATTCTCACACCGAGAATACCGAGGGTTTTAAGTGGTGGTGTTATCCTCATTCTTCTGTTCATGTGGAGGTTGTTCTTAAGTAGACAACCGGAGTTTTGGTGAACGATTGCTTGGACGTTCCAGCGAGAGCGAGAGCAACATTTCGTTTGGAGAGAGCAAGATTTTGGTGAAGAAAGGTTCTTCAACTGGTATTTTTCTTGTTCTATTGTTATTTAATTTCAAAGCATGCTGGTAATTTTGTAGTATGATGCATATCTTGTCTGTTAGATTGTAAATGTAGAAATTCTGTCACAATATATTTGGAACGATCTGCTTCCACTCAGAGGTACTCTTGTATAAGAGATCCTCCAGTATTAACTTTTGGGGTTACTACCCTAAATCTCGTAGGGTCCTGTAGTTTGTAAACACCTGTATGAACAAACATTTTGTGATGTAATAATATGAGATATTTTATTCACTACAGTATTTAAAATATGAGAAATTTTAGTTGCATTAACCACAAACCAATAAACTAAGATCCCTGGTTATCATTGTAACTTAAGCATGTATGTGAAGACATACAAGTGGATCGTGCTTTAAGTGATAACCTAAATGGTCTATAGTATATGGATAAATTAGGGAAACCTTATCCTAATAATGCTATAAGTGTGGCTCACTTTGTAGATGTTACAAGTGTTGTAAAGTGCTACAAATGGTCTGATCCTGACCATTCATGTATTAGACATGCGAGTAGGGATGCTCTATACAAAAGAGTTTATATAAGATCGGACCACGAAATGTTTAGTTTCGTTATATAATGCCGTTCATGACAGAGACTTTCATTTCACCAGGATGAACATAGGTAACATGACCTTAATCCTGAGTGAGTTGGAAACTCCTGCCTATGAGGGCGGTCCTTTGATTTTCATGGGTTCGAGTGGCCAGATCTCCGACTCAAACCTACTACATTGGGCATTCATTTTTTTGGGGAGCTAGGAGCTTAGCTACACAAGACGAAATTCACTCATTCTCTAAATCAAGGGTAAGTAGATAAATTGCTCCCTTAAGAGTTGATTCCAGGGCTTGAACAATGTGGCGCTATGTTGGTTTTATGTCCTAAAAACTCGTAGTTTGTAAAATGATAAACATTTTCTATTATCAATATACTTGTTATTGATCTTATAAATTTTATGAAAATCTAAATCCAATAAACTAAGACCCATGACTATTGTATAAATACTTGAACTTTATGTGGAGACATAAGAGTGGATCGGGTTCGAGTAAATAATCAAAATGATCTATGGTACATGAATGAGGTTGGGTACCTTATTCTGGTAACACCATTGGATGCGGTCTACTCTGTAATTGTTACAAAGAGTTGTAAAGTGTTACATACAATGTGATCCTAATTCGTACATGTTATGACATGAGGAGTGGGGGTGTCCTATGCAATAAGTTTGCATAAGATCCAGACAAGAAATAAGTCACTCTTACTTTATAACGCTGTTTACTGTTTAAGACTGATTATTTCAACTAGGTGACCTAGGTAACTCGATCTTAATCCTGAGCTAACTATGAACTCCTGTTTATTCGGGATTGCCCTTAGATTTGCATAGTTGAGGGTTGGCTCAACAACGCCAGCTCAATAAGACTCCTATTTCAGGGGTAAGACCGGATAGATAGCTGCGGACATAGGGTGCAAGATGGAGTTCACGCCTACCCGATTTAGGGATAGAAGAAAGGTATGTTCTCTTAAGTACTGAATCCAGGTCTTAAACAAGGGCCTCACCCTCTCACTAAGCTGAGAGAGTTTGGTTTGGTGATTAGATCACAAACCAGATTGTTCATTAGACGGATCAGTAGGGACTTGAGGAATAAGACGTAATCTCGGGGGTAAAACAGATATTTGACCCAGCCGTTATTACGAATAACCTATGAAGGGTCGACTTACTGATTATGGTTAAATCATGTGGACATAATATATCTACAGTGAGGGGAGTACAACTGTGGGCTTTAGTGGAATGACCCATTAGTTAACGAATGGAGATTAATCTGGTCTAATGAGTTTAGCTAATTAATCTCAGATCGTTGGAGCCCATGATCTGTAGGTCTGCGAGGTCCTCCTACTAGCTCGTAACAGACTAGCTCTAGAATAGAGTGATAATTTAATTTGAAACATTCAAATTAGAATTAAGGGAATTAGTAATTATATGAGATAAATTATGTTTAATTTTAGAATTAAACAGTATAGGAAAATTATTATATTTAAATATGATTTAAATATATAAGATGGATATATTGTTAAATTAATTTAATATTTGATATTAAATTAATTAAGTTTTATTTATTTATTAATTTATGAAATTAATTAATTTTTCATTTTAAAAATCAAATAGATTTATTAAATAAAATTTTGATTTTTAGATAAAATTGAAAAGGAAAACAAAACTAAAACACAAATGGAAAAATAGGTTTTTCCATTATCCATATTTGAACTAGCTCACACATATAGCAATACATTTGCCTTGTCTTCTCCAAGCATGAGCTGCAACTCATGCAACTCTTCTCTTTGCATGTTGATCTGCAATATAATGAGAAGATTGGAGTGAAAATCGGGCATAAAATGAAAAGGTTTTTTAGAGAAAACTTGGTTTGAAGAAAGGTTCTTCAACCTTGTTGCAGCAATGAGCTTTTCTCCTTCATCTCTTAATTCAAGCTTGTTTTGGGTCCCACAAGTCAATCTAGAGTACCAAGAGAATAGTGGGGAAGATCTTGAGGTGGTCTACAACAAGATATGAAGAAGATTGCAGCTGGAGATGGAGCTTTGAAGATGTTCTTCAAGAGGTATGTCTTGAAACCCATTTTTCTACAGAAGCATGTTTTATATTATGCCAAAATTAGTGAATTTGAATGCTTGGATGATCCTTGTTCTTCCGTTGCGATTGATACATTTCTACACGCTACACCTTTTCTTGGCCCGAGAAAGGTTTACTCATAGTAGGACTATGATATATTGTTCATTAGAGGAATCAATGGTACTTAAGGAGTTAGATGTAATTATAGGGGCAAAATGGTAAATTGTCTCGACTGTACTTACGAGCAATTTGTGAAGGGTCATCGTACTATTGATTGGTTATATCCAATAGATACAAAAATATATCTGTAGCGCAAAGAGTGCAACTGTCGGTCTTTAGTGGAGTGCCTGACAATTAACGGATGGTGAATATCGTGATTAAAAAGTTTAGTCAGTTATTCACGTATCGTTGAAGCTTTAAACTACCGGTCCATAAGGTCCCCTTGGTAGCTCAATGGATTCATGTTGAGAATCAGTTTTTGGGTTTGTTTGAAGTGTTCAAATTAACAAGAGGGATTTGATTATATATGATATAACTAAATTAATTTAATTATATGTGATATAATTGATTTGATGTACACATTAATTAGAGGAATTAATATAAATATGATTTATATTAAATGTCATAAATGAGAAAAAGAACTATGGTTTAAATATTACATATAATGTGATATTAAAACTATACATTATAAATATAATATGATAAATTAGTAATTATATTTATTTATAATAAAACAATTATGAGATAATTGTTGGTTAGTTATTATTTTCTCATTTAACCATTTGAGTGGGAAGTTACTATCAGTTTTAATAACTGAAGAATAAAAATGAAAATTGTTTTCATTTTTTGGGTATCGCATCACATTTGATCGAGTGAAAAGAAAAGCTATACAATAGCCTTTGTGAGAGTGAACGATTGTGCTTCAAGGATCAAGTTTGCTAGACGATAGCTCCTCGTTTGTTAAACGATCGAGTATCTAGTCTATACGATAGACTTAGTCATTCTCCCATTTACTCGATCGTTTAAATGATCATAGACTTCCTCCTTCTCTCTACCAAATCCACACAGAGCCCACACCTTCTGGATTCTCACACCGAGAATACCAAGGCAACCGAGTGGTGATGTCGAGTTTTGCTGTTCGAGGGTTGAGGATCGAGTCTTACTCGATTGTGTTCAAGGATCTGATAGTTTGTGGTTTACACTGGTGATTCGTGCATTTGATCGAGATTGCTTGGACGTGTGACTGGTGTTGATCAAGGGTTGTTCGAAGAATAGTTCTTCAAAGGTAAGTCACTCGATTCTAATTTATTTTAATTTAAAAGCATGTTGTAATTTACTCGATGCATAACTGTGCTTGTTTGATTGTAAACGTGGCATTCTTTCACAATGGGTTTTGGAACGATCTTGTTCCCCTATTGATGATGCTCAAATCCATATCGTGTGAGCAAGTCGCCAATTCTTCAAACATACGGGGCTTTATTCCCTGTAGAATGTAGAGAAGTCTCTAGAGCATTGGGTGTACATTTCTACAGCAGACTGTTCGGTGAGTTGGTCTTTGCAGTCTAGACTCAGAGCTCTCCATCAGTTGATGTAGTCGATGACTGGCTCCTCTTTCTGTTGCTTGGCGTTTGTTAGCTTCATCATGCTGATAGTCCGTCTGGTGCTATAGAAACGGTTCGGGAATTCTCATTCAAGCTGCTCCTAGCTGTCAACCATTTCAGGCTCTAGGTTAGTATACCAGTCAAAAGTGTTTTCTTTAAGGGTTCTGACAAACTGCTTGACTAGCAGATCTCCTCTGCTTCCCGCATTCTTGTATGTTTCCACCAAGTGGGCAATGTGCTGCTTCAAGTTGCCCTTTCCATCGAATTGCTAGAACTTCGGGGGTAGGTATCCAGTAGGCATCCTCAAGCTGTCAATTCTCTGGGTGTACGACTTGGAATACATAAGAGAGTTCTGAGACGAGCCTCTATACTGAGTCCTTATAAAGGTCATGATCATATCTTGCAGTTGTTGAATCGAAAGAGAGGCAACAAAAATTTATTGTTGCAGTTGATTTTCCTGCAACATGGTCTTCCCTTTGTCATTTGTTTTGACAGCAGGAGTTTGGCTTGATTTAGCAGCTTTTCAAGACTGCATCTATTCTCTCAAGGGAGTGACCTCGCGATCTCGCTCCTCAACAACTTTCATCAGAAAATTATCTTCCTTTCTTTTTCTGCCATGGCCGCCTCAACTGTTACATCTGCCGTCATGACAGAAATCACATCTGGGTGTGATTCTCTTTTTGACTTGCTGGAGACAGAAGTAGAGTTGGAAAACAAGGGTTTTTCCTTAATAATAATCCTGCCTTTAGGAGACTCTATCTTTTGTCTCAAGATGTTGTGTGCGATGACGAAACCTTGCTTTTGCTCCTACATTACTTCCTTTGAACGACTATGGATGAAAAGTTTCGTGTAGAAGTCGCTTGTAGCAGTTGCCTTGGATGCCACTTTCTTTGGTGCCATTGATTTGTTTGGATGTTGAGAGAGAGATGAGAGGTAGAGGTCCCACTAAACGTCTCAATTTGTTCGCACGAGGTTTTCGAAGAAACTTGTATCATGGAGTTGAAATTGAGTTGGTGTTGACGTTGATGTTGATGTTAATTTGATGCGATGTTGTTCGATCTCTAGTACTTGATCCTCTGATTCTCTCTCAATTGATTGGGTATGCTTGACTTGAAGAAGCAGAGCACCCAATTTTCTTGAACTTGAAGTCTTGAAAGAGTCCTTGTATTTTTAGGAGACTTGTGTCTTCAAGGAGTGTGCAACTTCAGGAGGATAAGAGTCTTCTGATTATTAGGAGAATTCTCTTTGGGCTTTCTGAAAATGTCGAATCCTCCCTTCCAAATGAAGAAGCTCCTCTATTTATAGAGTTCTCTGATAGGCTTTGTGGCTTGGGCTTGGTTGATCCATGGGTCTGGCCCTTGGGCCCAATTAGTTGGACTTGGGCTTTGTTGATCCATGGCCCTAGCCTTTGGGCCCAATTAGTTGACTTTTGGCCTGATTTGACATTTGAATCCAATTCAACCTATTTTTGGGCTTAGTTGGACTTTAACCCAAATAATAATATCAAATTATGCCAGATTAATTTTATCCGATTCAACGGTCATGTTGAAAACACGTGGCGTCATCGGAATTTATCTTCAACTTCAATTTGGGACACATGCCAATTCCTAATCGATCCCAAATTTGACTATTTGGAATTTTATCATTAATTTAAAATGATGTGGCAATTCGTGATTGATCCAAAATTTCTCATTCAACAACTATTTATAGGTAAATTGACAGGTATGAGGTGGAATTACATGGATATTAATAATGTGTAAGTATGAGACATATGGATAACATGTAGAGTGACGCATGGGGCTTATGGAGATTTACATTTGGCTATGTAGGACACTAAGCTTGGGCGTCTACATTACATATATTTTAGAATATTTATATACTCCCCCTTAGATGCCCATTGTATATATGAAATATGCCTCATTAAAACTATACTAGAAAAAAACCTAATGGAAAAAAAAAATCATAGTGAAGGAAAAATGGTACATATTTCATACAATCTAATATTTGTTCCCCTCATGGAAACACCACTTGATATCTCTAAGTCGCCACATTCCAATGTTGTGCATCAATTTTTCAAAGGTTGCGATTGGTAACGATTTTGTAAATAAGTTTGTCAAGTTATCATTCGAACAAATTTGTCATACGACGATGTCGTCATTTTCTTCGAGATCATGAGTGTAGAAAATCTTGGGTGAAATATACTTTGTTCTATTTCTTTTAATATACCCTCATTTGATTTGAGCTATACATGCCATGTTGTCTTCATATAATATTGTTGAAAGATTTTTACTAGAAGAAAAGCCACATGCTCCATGAATGTGCTGAATCATTGATCTAATTCATACACATTCTTGGCCAGTCTTGTGAATTGCAAGAATTTCAGCATGATTTGAGGAAGTAGTTGTTATGGACGGTTTTACTGATTCCCATGATATAGTAGCTCCTTCAATGTGAACAAATAACCTGTTTGAGATCTAGCTTTGTATATATCAGATAAATATCCAAAATCTGAATAACCACTAGATGTGACTTATTTGCATATGACAAATCCATATCGAACATTTCTCGAATATAACGAATATATACTTAATTTATTCTAATGTCTTTTTGTTGGAGAAGAACTGTATCTAGTTATTAAATTTATTGAAAATGCAATATTTGGTCTTATATCATCAACAAGATACATAAGTGCCCAATTGTATTAAGATATGGTATTTCAGGACCAAGAATTTCTTCATTATCATCTCTAGGTTGAAATATATCTTTCTTAACATCTAGTGAACGAGCTTCCATTGGAATGTTCAATGGATGTGCTTTGTCCATATAAAACCTTTTCAAAATTTTTCCTATAGAAGTTGACTGATGTACAAATATCCTGTTTGCTAAATACTTAATTTGCAAGTCAAGGCAAAATTTTGTTTTTTTTTAGACCTTTCATCTCAATTTCTTTCTTAAGATAGTCTATTGCTTTTGAAAGCTCTTTAGGGCTTCCAATTATATTTAAATCATCAGGTCCATGAGGTCCTCTTGGTAGCTCAATAGGATTAATTGAGAATTAATTTTTGGATTAATTTGAATTGTTCAAATTAGTAGAGAGATTTAATTATATATGATATAATTAAGTTATTTTAATTATATGTGATATAATTATTATAATGTATTTGATACATTATAGCTTTAGTGAGAGGAAATAAATATTTAAATAAGATTCAAATATAAATTCTATGAATTGGATTCATAGTTGTTAAATTTTATATAAATGTAATTTATATTAAATGCCATATAAGAGAGAAAAGAAACTATAAGTTATACTGTATGTGATACAATATTAAAATTATAGGTTATATGTTATATTTAATATAACATATAATTTAATATATATGATAATATTTAATATAACATATAATTTAATATATATGATAAGTTAGCTGTCATATTTATATATATATTAAATGTTATTTTTTAATAAAAATAAGGAAGGGAGTTACTCCCCCTCTTTTCTTTCCACCCACGTAAGTGGGTGATTGATATATTTGGCATATTGAAAAAGAGTTTTTCTTCTTGCTCGATAGAGAGAGATCGTTTTTAACATAGTGAGAAAAACAAAAGAGTTTTGTGTGAGTTTGAGTTATTGTTGAACATTCTCAATCCTTCCTCCTTACCACTAAAATTCCCCCATTCCAAAATAGCCAGAGCCCACCTCTCTTGGGTTCTCAGCCTGAGAATACCGAGGAAATTTTTGTGATCGCGTTCGTTCTTGTTCCAAGTTTTCTTGAAGATAGTCTTCAAGGTGTTCAAGCTTGTTCGAGGGATTCTTGAAGAAAGGTCTTCAAAGGTAAGGTTTCTAAAACCTTTTTGATAACACATTGTAATTTATATGTAAATGCATATCTTGTTTCTTTATTTACTGTAAAATTTATATTCAATGAAAAATGGATTTGGGCCAATCTTGCTTCTGCTTACGGTTCCCTTAAGTTTAGGTTCCTTCAGTAATAGGGTTGTTTAGACCTTTTCAGGGTCATCCTATGTTGATCAAATGAGGTTGTTAGACCTTTCCGGGGTCATCCCTATGTTGATTAATAAGTGACGATGTAATAAGGTTATTAGACCTTTTTGGGGTCATTCTATGTTTATTTAGAGGTGACAATGTAATAGGGTTGTTTAAACCTTTCTAGGATATCCCTATGTTGATCGAGAAGTGATGTAATAAGGTTGTTTAGACCTTTTCAGGGTCATCCCTATGTTGATCAAGAAGTGATATAATAGGATTATTTAGATCTTTCCGGAGTCATCCCTATGTTGATCAAGAAGTGAAGATATAATAGAGTTGTTTAGACCTTTTTGAGGTCATCCCTATGTGTGTCAAGGTGGCAGTCACGTATCGTGGCATTACTGCAAAAAAAAAAAAAAAAACTCACCCTTTGCAAAATAATAATAATAATAATAAGGAGTTGGTGTGATAAAAAAGAGTTACTCCCTCAAATGAAAATTACGAGTAGCTTTAATTCCTGTAAAAAAGGGGGCACGTTAGTAAAATTTAAAAGTGATAAGAAAAAAAAGGAAAAAAACGTGAAAGAAAAGAAAAGGAAAAAAGGAAAAAAAAAAAAAAAAGAAGAAGAAAACATAAAAGAAATGAAAGAAAAAAGAAAGAAGAAAAGAAGAAGGTGAGGAAAATGAAAAAAAAGAAAGAAAAGTTTAGAAGAAGAGGAGAGGGTGAAGATAATGCAGAGGTTTGGATTCCTATTTACAGAGGTTCTATCAAGTTCTGTGACAAATTAAGAAATCCAAATTAGATAAAGATTTGATTTAAATTATTAGATTTTATTGGATTTCCTAATTTGATTTTATCCTAATTTCAAATTAAATTAAAACAAATCAAATGAAGGTCCTATTTAATTTGATGTTATTAGATTTTATCATCAAATTTATCTTCAATCAAGATTTGGACATATTCCAAATTTTATTCAAAATCAAATTTAAGTTGTGGATAAAATCTCAAATTAAAATTTGACCATATTCCAAATTTTATTCAAAATCAAAAGCAAGTAGGAAGTGGAATTACATGGACAGTAATAATTTATAAGTATGAGACATATGGATAACATGTAAAGTGACACATAGGGCTTAGGGAGACTTGGTTTTGTAGGAGGCTAGACTATGAATATCTACATTACACATATTTTAGAATATTTATAATGCAATCTAAATAATCTCAAAAACTTTTCTAATATATCTATTCTGGTAGGGAAGGGAGATCTAGACATAATTAAGACTAAGTATATATTCTATGGAATTAGCATAAAGGTTAAAAAAACATTATTGGTCCTAAGCTTTCATAAAAGTAACAATGTACTTCATAAACTTTAATTTGTAACGATTAGTCCATGTACTTTCAATTTTATAAATTTAGTCCATAAACTTTAATATGTAATAGTTTGGTCGTTGCAAATTTTAAAATTCAAAGATTAAATTGTTATATAGTAAAAGTTCAAGAACTAAATTATTATAAAATTGAAAGTACAGGGACTAAATCGTTACAATGGACCAATTTTTTCTTACTTTTGTGAAAGTTTAGGAAGTGATTTTTAAACTCTATATATATGGAAAAAAATGTTATGAATAAATAGACATCACAAACAACTTGTAGATTTCTATGCAACAAAAATAGCTTTTAAGAACCCACTTCGTTTTACTTTTGTCTCATTTTGTTCTTTTGTTCTTAACTTTTATAATAATGTTAGGGAGAATCAGAAAGAACCAAATAAGGTTTGTCACAAACTGATGACAAAGTATAAATGAAGGATTGAGACAGAAAATTAAATATTCTTTTATTTGCTTTCTTCAACATTTTTATTCTAAAAGGTACATTTTTTAAAAAAATTGATCAAATAATTTTTTTTTTTTTTTTTTTTGAGTTTTTCAAAATATAGCTAAAATTGAAACACAATTTTTATAAGAGATGGTTTAAGCATAAACAGAAAGCTATTTATAATGTGTATACTTCCGTTAATTGATAAAAGAGATTTAGAAGTAGTTTCCAAACATATATAAAATTATACGCTAAATACGTTCAACTATTTGCATATCTTCAAATTCTACTTCTACGAAAGTTTAAGAACGAAAAATGATTTTTCATTGTTTTCTTTTATTCCGTTGGTAACGTTATTTGGAATTTTGTAATATATTTGACATCTGTAGATTGCAAATTTTACGTTGAAGTGCACTTATTGTAGTTAATTCTAAATTTCACCTCTTCTTTTTTCCTAAAAAGTTAGGAAGGAAAATTTTGAGAAAAACACAACAAACAGATAAAAATAGCCGTGTTAAAGTTATAATAGCCGTGTTAAGCAAACAGTTAGATTTCATAGATTTGTGGAAGGCAGATCATTAATCATAAAAGGGCCTATGAATGATTCATTCGTATAAAAACTAAAAAAAAGTTCCTATATAGAGATTAAAAATAAATAAATAAGATTTTTTGTTTGTGTATGTGAATTTTCTGGCTTGATAAGTGCATAAAATTTGTTGCTTGAATCCATCTAATCAATTGATTGAAGTGAAAAACAATTAGTCACTCGAGGGAATAGTTAATTTGAACGCATCAAACTAGGATGTGAAGTAATTCTAGAGATAAAATGTGATAACTTGTAGAAATACAAGTTATTGTTCTCTCAAAATTGGAATAATTAGGATTATCTGATGTAAACGCACTCATGATAAAGAAAAACACATGAAATTGTATATATATGATAAACTCGTGCAAAAGTATCTTCTTAAGTGAAAAACTGCATCACTAACACACTTTAATGTAGGAATCAGAAAAATTCACTAAGTGTTGTAGACAAGGCCAACGCAAAGGGCATGCATATAAATTACCAGATGCACGAAAGATACATTTGGCTCTTGCAATCCATGTCAAAGCACAATTTGCAGGTATGGGCATCTGACTGGTGGCGTCTGATCGAAGCATAATGGCAGACGACTGTCTCAGGGTATGGAGTTTAATGCAATCACATCACCAAGTGACTTTGCAGATTGCCTATATAAGGAGGAGCTGCCTGCAAATGAAAGGAGTTAGCAAGTTAGTTAGTTAGTTAGTTAGTTCGTTAGAGAGTTAGTTATTTTTCACCTCTGTCGTCTGCAAGCAAGAAGTGGGAGGGACCATAGCCATTCTCTACCGTTAGTAACGAGGTGCTGCCGAAAAGAAGCTTGAGAGAGACGTCTCCTTCAACCCATCCATCAAGTTGGCAACAACAAGCATAAAAACAAGCCAAAGAGGACAAGAGATTGAACCTGCAGCTTGACTTCTTTCTTTTACCTTGCATTCTCATTCATCATTCCACTTGATTGAACTAAGATTATTTGTATCAAAACTTATATCTTTAAATCAATCTCATTTTCGACCATTCTTCATATCTCCATCTGTTAATTTTAAGTTGTTTGTCTATTTGAATTTTCTGGCTTGATAAGTGCATAAAATTTGTTGCTTGAATCTACCTGATCAGTTGATTGAAGTGAAAAAGCAATTAGTCATTCGAGAGAGTAGTTAATTGTTGAATGCATCAAGCTAGGGCGTGAAGTAATTCTAGAGATAGAATTATTCATGTCACTTGTCTATTCATTTTAACTGAAGCATACACCTTAGAGACAGGATAAGTGTGGCATCCACATCGAGAGATGTTGAGCATGAATTAAAGAACGAATCCCTAACGTGCCATTGATACGTGCGATTATGATGCGATGGTGTGTATGTTATGCGATGAACATGCAAGTTTTCCTAACAAGGCCCAAGTATAAGCCTTCTTAGGTTTCCTAGTAAGTCTAGAGTGGAACACAGGGACCACTAAGTAGATATGCGACAAATACTTTGATTCTATTGCAGTGGTACAAACAAATGAAGTGGATATTGTTTTGATTGAGATTTTTCCTATGAGACGAAGTTGAACACAGAGTTGATGAAAGCGTAGAGTTACAATGAGTATGCGATAAAGGGGTTGAGAAGGGGTTTAGCTAGCACTTCTTAAGAGCGTGCACAAGTTATGCGATCATGCTACACACAAATATCAGTACTACATTTCTCAATGTAGAATGCCATAATTTCTATTTCTAGGACGCATGCGATGTATATGCAAAACAGTCGATAGGACTTATTTCTAAGTCTCTACTCTTGCCTATGCGATGATGAATGATGTACACATAAAATAAGGTGACCGCATACTATTATTCCTATTTCTAGGGCGCATGTGATGTGTAAATAGCAATAGAACTTATGTTTAAGTTTCTACTTCTTGCTTATGCGATTCTAATCTGACTCTCTCAAGCCTAGATTCTATCTTTACACTACTTTCTCAAGTATGTCCAAAGGGTGAATGATGCATACATAAGACAAGATGATCGCATAAAATGTAAATCTTAAGTCATGCTAGCTAAGTACTTCTCAACCTATTTAGAAATTTAGCTACTCATGCGTGGCATGGAGAGATTGAATATAGATAGAAATGAGGTTTCCATTTTCTGTAAATAAAGTACTGAATACAAAATAACAAATGGATTTGAGAGATAAGAAACCCGGTAAGCAATGTCTTGCTTCCCGTGGCCTTTTACACTGCTCTTTATCACTCCAACTCTGTTCTAGTTGTGTATGCTTGCTCTCACAAGTGTTGACCCTCTCTCCTTTGTGTTGCTTTCCGGCAATCTCTTGATCTGTCTGGGAGCGATTCTCTTGGTTTTTCCTAGTCTCCTTGCTCTTCTCCGTTCGCTATGTATATATATGAGTATGTGCGTGAACAGACTAACTAACGAACTTGCTAAAAAAAAACTCTCTTCTTCTCTGGTGGCTTTCGGTATTTATAGATTTCAAGGTGAAGCAGCTTTTCTTGCTAATGATTGCAATGATGGGCGGCATTAATTCCCTTATTCTGTTGTGCCGTTTAATAGTCACCGAAAGTTGAGTGTACTTGCTACAATGTGGCTTTTAACGGCTTGTCAACTAAATTCGGAATCGACCGTTATCAACTTTCTATCCCATCATGATTTATTATGTTGTCGCCTTGATGGAGGTCTTTATGCGGCCACCTTTTTAAGAAACTTCTCATGATCGCATGACTTGCGATTGCAATCTCCAAGCGCACTGAGCGTTGTGCCTTTGGATCACAATTTCATATGCGCCATCACATTGTACCTGCACAAAATAGGTAAATTAGCTGCTTTTATGCCATGAGCACTCACGATCGTAATTCCTTTCAATTTAGCGATTTCGGACATGATATTGCCTATTTTACCATCGCATTCTCTCATTGTTTTACTTATTTGTGTTGTAATAACTTGTATTTCTACCAGTTATCACACCCCCAAATTTAAAACAATGCTTGTCCTCAAGCATAAATTAAAGATTCTCTTTAAAGATTCAACCACCTTTACCCTACCTAGACTTCTCAAGGTGCCTTATTCAAATTTCATGAACCAACGCCTTCTTAATTTCTATCCTGATCTCTTCCTAAAATAGTTCTAATCTTTAGGGACCGCAAGTTTAACCTTAAAAAAAACTTTACTCGTTTCCAGGATATCACATGATTTATTTCAAACTTTCTCAAATCGGGCTGTTCGCCCCTTGCGCGATTCAGATATTCGTTTTGTGATCTTGCGCTGATCCGAGAACCTAACCTTCGTTTTGGCTTGCCCTCATAAGTGTCATGCGAGCATCCAACTATGAGTAAGGTGCTCTTTCTCAATCAAAACTCATGCCAATCTCTTTATTTGGTAACAGAGTTGCGATCACTTGGTTTATGCGTTGATCACGATTCCTACCTTCGTTTTGGCTTGCCCTCACGGGTGTCATGCAGACATCTAACTACGAGCAGGATCCAATCTCAACGTTATATAATAATTTTTTTTTTTGAATTTCTAAAAGTAACAAGGTTGAAAATAACAATACTAACACCCCCAAATTTACACATAGCAACGTCCTCATTGCTGAGAAACGAAATAACTCATGTGATGGACTTAGAAAATTTCATAAAAATAGTTTTGAAGGAAAACTGGTAGACCACTAAATTTTAGAAATGTTTCATGAATTGATTTGTCCTGAAACTAATTTGACTCTAGTACATGCGGTCAGAAATAAAGGCATGAATTTCATCATTGAAGGCATAATTAGTACGGGGTGAATGCGACGACTAAATAAAGTAATCAACAATTCCCGATTGAGTCAAATTAAAGAGGATATGATAGTAGAATTTAGCAATATTAAATTGAAATGCGAGAAGTGCAAATTTGAAATAAGAAGAGGCAAGGAAAGATATAACCCCCAAATTTGCTTTGTCGCCCACATCTCTTTTGATCGCATCCTTTCTTGTAGTGGGTTGTTTCCTTGATTGCGGTGGGCTGATCGAACTAGTCGCGTGTTTTGAGGTTATCACGTTGCTTCATCGCAATCGTTTACTACGATCAGTGCTAAAAATCAAAACGATAAAAGGTATGAAAGAAAGAGTTGGCAATTCTAAAGAGTAGTGATCATGCAAAAAGTAAGATAGATTCATGAAAGAAAAATATCAAAAGGATTCGTCCCTGAAAAGTGTGTGTTGCTTATCAACGCAGGAACTACACTTTTCTTCTTCATTATGGATTCCTCAGATCCACGGAGGTTTTCCCGCATTGGAAATCCCCTCCATGATATATCTCGACTCTTTGTCCATTTCCCTTAAATGCGTTTGTCCCCTCTTCGTTTGTTAATTCTACCGCACCGTGCGGAAATACTTCTTGTATGAATGGTCTGGACCAACGTGATTTCAATTTTCCCAGAAAGAGCCGTAGCCTAGAATTGAATAGTAAGACCTTCTGACCTACCTGGAGATTCTTTTCACACGGTCGCTTGTCATGCCAATGCTTTGTACGTTCTTTGTAAATTTTGGCATTTTCATATGCCTGTAATCTCCATTCATCCAACTCGAGTAATTAAAGTCTTCTTTCCTCCCCTGCAACCTTCAGATTAAAGTTAAGCTTCTTCACTGCCCACAGCGCCTTATGCTCTAATTCCAACGGCAAATGACATGCCTTCCCAAACATCAACGCATACGGGGACATGCCTATTGGTGTTTTATAGGCAATCTTATATGCCCACAAGGAATCATCAAGCTTCATAGCCTGGTCCTTTCGTGAGGGATTCACCACCTTTTCTAAAATCAGCTTAATTTCTCTGTTGGAAACCTCGACTTGTCCATTTGTCTGGGGGTGATATGCAGTGGCGATCTTGTGATGGACATTGTATTTGATCAGCAGTTTGTTAATGATACGATTGGCAAAGTGGGTTCCTTCGTCACTTATTATGGTGTGTGGGGTGCCAAAACGAGTGAAGATGTTCCTCTGTAAGATTTTGGAGACTGTTGTCCTATCGTTTGCGACGCATCACACCACTTCGATCCACTTAGAAACATAGTCGACGGCCAACAGAATGTATTTGTGACCATTTGACGATGGAAATGGTCTCATAAAGTCAATGCCCTAGACGTTGAAAATTTCCAATTCCAATATGATGTTCATCGACATCACATTTTTCTATGAAATGTTTCTAGTGCGTTGGCACTTATCGCATTTCATAGAATAGTCTCATGCATCCTTAAACAGAGTTGGCCAGTAATACTCGCTTTGCAAAACTTTTTCTACTGTGCGTTGTCCCCTGAAATGTCTGCCATAGGGTGAGTCATGACATTGAAAAAGTATGCGTTGAAAAGCAGTCTCTGGCACGCAGAGTCTCACTATCTGGTATGGTCCCCTTTTGTAAAGATTTGGCTTGTCTCAGTAGTAGGATTTACATTCATGAATGAGCCGCTTCTTTTGGTGGGACGTGTAATTCTTCGGAAATTGTTCATAGACCAAGAAGTTGACAATATCTGTATACCACGGTAATTCTTCAAGTTTAAACAAGTGATCGTCCGGCAAGGATGCTTTCACCTCGTACTGAATGCGATCCACTTCAGGCTTCTCTAATCTCGATAAGTGGTCAGCGACCTGGTTATCCGTTCCCTTTCGGTCGATTATCTCCATAGTAAATTCTTTGAGAAGGAGAACCCATCGGATTAGCCTCGGCTTGGCATGTTTTTTGGTCATTAAATATCTTATTGCCAAGTGGTCGGTGTGAACTCTGTCTCTTATACACATCTAGATGTGTATAAGAGACAGAGCCTCGGCTTTGCATATTTTTTGGTCATTAAATATCTTATTGCCAAGTGGTCGGTGTGAACTATAACTTTAGATCCCAATAAGTAAGGTCTGGATTTTTCAATTGCAAAGATTACCGCTAAAAGCTCTTTCTCTGTGGTGGTGTAGTTTTCTTGCGTGAAGTTCAATGTTCTACTCGCATATGCGATGGGGTGTAACATTGTCTTTTCCTTCTGTGCTAAAACTGCCCCCATCGCATTCTGCTGGCATCGCACATCAGCTCAAATGCCTTTGTCTAGTCGGGTGCGATCAAAATAGGCGCTGTAGTCAATGCACCCTTCAGTGCTTTGAATGCGATGAGGCATTGTGAGTCAAAGTCAAAAGTTCTGTTAGCTTCCAGCAGTGCATTCAACGGTCGAGCTATTTTAGAGAAGTCTTTCACAAATCGTTGGTAGAACCTCGCATGTCCTAAGAAACTTCTTAAAGCCTTCACATTTGCTGGAGGTGGAAGTTTTTCATTGGCCTCAATTTCTGCTTTATCCACCTCTAGCCCTTCCTTTGAAACCTTGTGCCTGAGCACAATCCCTTCTTTAACCATGAAATGGCATTTCTCCCAATTCAATACCAGATTGGTCTCTTCGCATCTTTTCAATATTTTCTCCAAGTTTTTCAGACAGACTTCATACGTTTGCCCATAAACTGAGAAATCGTCTATAAATATTTCCACTGATTTCTTAAGATACTCGGAGAATATTGCCATCATACACCTTTGAAACGTGTTCGGCGCATTACATAATCCAAATGGCATGCGGCGAAAAGTGAACGTTCCATGTGAACAGATGAATGTGGTCTTTTCTTGGTCTTCTGGTACGATCATAATCTGGTTGTAGCCTGCATACCCATCAAGAAAACAGAAGTAGTCATTCCCTGCTAGTTGGTCTAGCATTTTATCAATGAAAGGTAAAGGGAAATGATCCTTCTTCGTCGCCGCATTGAGCTTCCGATAGTCCATACAAATCCACCAGTCAGTGATGGTTTTCTCATGGGGATTAACTCGTTGTTTGCGTTCGGGACTACTGTCATTTCGCTCTTCTTGGGAATGCATTGCACGGGGCTGACCCACGTGCTATTGGCGATAGGGTATATGATGCTGGCGTCTAACCATTTAATGATTTATTTTTTAACAACCTCTTTCATCGCAGGGTTCAATCTACGTTGAGGTTCTATAAAGCCTTTCTGGTTTTCTTCGAGTCGAATTCTTTGCATGCAATACGTCGGGCTAATTCCTTTGATATCCATAAGCGTCCATCTGATTGCTTTAATATATTTCTTTAAAATACTAAGCAACGCATTTTCTTTTTCTTCTGGTAATGCAGAGAATATTATCACTGGCAAGGTTTCGTTCTGGCCAAGGAAAACGTACTTCAAATGATTTGGTAGAGTTTTCAGCTCCAAAGTAGGTGGTTGCTCTAATAAAGGTTTTTGTGTTTTTCTTTCTTCATTCAAATTCAACTTTTCTTCATTGTTCACTGTCTCTTTTATCACATGGCAGATTTCTAAAGATGCTGTCGCATCCTCTTTTTCTTCATCTTCTTCTTCGGACTCCATATCTTCATCACAAGTGTGTTCATCGTCAGAATCTGATAGGCCTTCATCCTTCGGAAACTTTATAGCCTTGATGATGTTAAACCTGAGCTTCTTTCCATTGATGCTCATCATGATCTCTCCCTTGTACACATCTATTTTGGCACGACCAGTAGACAGGAATGGTCGTCCCAATATGATTGACACATCTTTGTCCGCTTCATAGTCTAGAATGATGAAGTCTGCAGGTAAAATGAATTTGTCAATTGTGACCAAGACATCCTTCAACTTTCCTTCAGGGTGTACCAAGGACCTATTTGTAAGCTGGAGAGTCACCTCGTGGGCATCAGCTATCCTACATTCAATTGTTTAAGATTGAAAGGGGCATTAAATTTATGTTGGCCTCAAGATCACATAATGCTTGACTGATGTAGATCCCTCCTATTGAGTAGGGTATCGTAAAGCTGCCTGGGTCACGCATCTTCGGTTTGGGGAAAAATTATGTGGTTTTGATCTCTACGTTAATGCCACCATGGTGAATTTTCCTATGCCTTTTCTTCTTTGACCCATATCCTTCGAAAACTTGGCATATTTTGGCATCTGCTCTAATCGCTTTGTAAATGGAATATTGGTTGTAGTTGTTTTAAATTTTCCATGAATGATTGAAACTGACCTTCATCGTTTGCTTCTTTTTCAGTCTCTGAGGGAATGGTTGGTAACTGTACTTTCACTGTTCCATTGTTTGGAAAGCTTAGAGGTGGTTGCAACTTTAGGTTCCATAATCTCGGGCCCTTCTGACTCAGTTTGCGTCAACAGCTTCTTTGATTCCATCGCATTTGAGTCGGTCCTGTTAGGCTTCCTTCCTAAATTCCATCGTCGTCTTTCCACTTCGCAGGGTGACTGCTTGGCAGTGTTCTTCCCTGTGTTCCCCGAGTTAACGTGGGAGCTCAGTTGAGCTCGGTAGTGTCCCTGTGGTTCTATTCTTCAGCTCGTAATCTGTCCTATTTGGATTTCCAGGTTGCGGATGGAAGTCACCTGGTTCTGGAGGACCGTTTCATTCTTTTCGATGTACTGTTTTAACAGGTTCGCCAGAGAGGATGATGGCGGTGGCTTGAGAGCTGTTTGCTTGTTGTTGCTATTGACCGTTAGTTCGTTGGAAAAATCCTTGTGGTCCTTCTTTTTGCGCCATAAGTTGATAACCTTGTTGTTGGTTATTTTTCTAAGCAAAATTAGGGTGGTTTCTCCACCCGGGGTTGTATGTATTTGAAAAAGGTTTGTTCTTAACAAAGTAGATTGACTACGAGTTTCGTGGACACTCTTCAACCGAATACGATTCTCCATATGTAACACAACTCGTGCTCGTCTGTTCTATCGCGTTGACTTGCCCTTTTTGCGTTCCAGGGTTATTGATTGCGATGCCCTATAATAAATTTATCATTGCATTCATCTGATTTTGCAAAGATGCGATGACACCGTTATTTGTGTTACCTTCTCTGGGTTTTACTCGTTGATTGCTTTCCTACCAATCTTCATGATTTTTCGATATGCGATCAAGAATGTTCTTTGCCTCATTATACGTCTTGTCCAGTAGACTGCCTGCTGCTGCCGCATTGGCAGCTGTCTGCGATGCAGGATTTAATCCATGATAGAAAATCTCCATTTGGAGGCAGTCTGGCAATCCATTGTGCGGACAGTCGCGCACTAATCTCTTGAACCTCGCCCATACGTCGCTGAGTGATTCGTCTTCTTCTTGTTCAAAATTGGTGATTAACTTCCTCCTTCTAGCATTCTCTGTAAGAGAGAAATATTTCTTCATAAACTTCTCCACAACCTGCTCCCATGAGGTTATCTCTTCTAGTTCGAGGGAGTATGCCCATTTTCTTGCTTTATCACATAGTGAAAATGGGAATAGCGTGAGTCGAACTTCTTCATCGGAGATATTAAGGAACATAAAAGTGTTATAAATTTCAATGAAGCTTCGTAGATGGGTGTGCGGATCTTCACCACGCTGTCCACCAAACTGTCCTGCTGTCTGTATCATCTGTAACATTACCGGCTTCATCTCAAACCTTGATTCGTCCAATGCTGGCCTCATGATTCCCGGGGAGAAATCATATAAGTTTGGTGATGCAAGTAATTAAGGATAGAAAAGGAACTGAGAATCAGGTAGTCGACCACCTATCACGCCTGGAGAATAAGGAAATACAGTTGAGGCTAGCTGAAATTGAAGAAACATCTCCTGACGAACGACTACTTAATTACTCAACCACCAAGCAGTTTCTCAAAGAGTTCAATGCCCAACGGAGAAAACGATTTGTACACTATAGCAAGTTTTACCTTTGGGATGAGTCGTTTCTTTACAAGTAAGGTCCCGATCTGATCATGCATTGATGTGTTCCTAAAGTGGACGTACAACGTATATTATCTGAATGATATGACTCCCCCTATGGAGCCCACTTTGGAGGACAAAGGACTACTGCAAAGGTCCTTCAAAGTGGGTACTTTTGGCCCACTCTATTCAAAGATGCATGAAACTATGTACTCAAATGTGATCTGTGCCAAGCACGGAAAGCAATGCCCCTTAATAACATACTTGATGTGGAACTATGATAGAGTAAACTAACATGTAGCGAAAAAAATCAAAATCAATAAGCACTCTAATTACACTTAATTTGAGTTTAAAACATGCTTTTAAAATACAATTTCACAAGAGGGTTTGCTTAACACAATACCTTTGATGAATCCTTTTTAATTCCAGCTGAATTCCACGAATTGATGCTTCAATCATCAAGTAGACCACCACAAAGATCTTCTCTATTATTCTCTTGCAAGGATTGTGTGGTGGAAACATTGAATTGAGCTGGTTTTTTATAAGATTGAAGAGGGTTAGGATGGAAGAATTTCTGTAGAATTTCTGGAGCTGATAAGTTTGCATGAAGAACTGAATTTAAGTTCAAAACTTCAATATATACATGAATTTTATGCAATTAACTTAACATGTCGGATGCCACTTCAATTTCAAGGTGGAAATTTGAGTGGAAAAATCCAATCTTGGATTTTCCCACTTTCAAATTTAAAATTAATTTTAATTTTATGCATTTTGTTAATTTAATTTAATTAAAATATGATTTTAAAAAATCAAATTTAATTTTAATTTTTTAATTTTTAATTTCAATAAATTCAAATCTAATTATTCAAAATTCTAATTTTGAACAATTTCAAAATTTGAATTTAAAATTGGATAATTAATTAAAATCATTTAATTAATTATATTTAATATCAAATATTAAATATAGTATTACACCTCATCTAATACTTCAATCAATCTTTAAATATTTTGAACTCTTCAATTTTTTTTTAATTACGATAAAATTAAACGTTTCAATTGTATCGAATACAATTAATAGAAACCCTAATCGAATTTGAATATTTTAAGGTCTAAATCCTAATTTTGAATCTTATCAAATTTACTCAATCCAATTTACGAGTTAGTAGAGAGACCTTATGAACCTACAGATCATGAGCTCCAATGATTTGCAATTAATTGATTAAACTCTTTAAATCGAATTAATCACTATTCGTTAACTACCAAGATATTCCACTAACTTGATAGTTACACTCTCTTCACTGTAGATATATTTCTGTCCATGTTTAACCATAATTGATAAATCAATCATTCACAGGTTGTTCGTATTTATAGCTAGGTTAAATTTATCATTTTACCCTTGTAAATATATCTTGCTCCTTAAACTCCCACTGATCCTCCATTGAACAATTGATTTATAGTACAACTTATAAATCAAAACCCTCTCCATGAGAGGGCGGAGCCCCATTGTTCAAGACTAGGCATCAACGCTTAAGAGAACAACCTATTTGCTAACCCTAAGTCGGGTAGGAGTGAATTTCATCTTGCGAAGCTATGTCCCCAGCTATCTATCTGGTCTTATCCCCAAAATGGGAGGCTTACTGAGCAGTGTTGTTGGACTACTCTCATCTATGCAGATCAAAAGATAATCCAGAATAAACAGGAGTTTATAATTAGCTCAGGATTAAGATCGAGTTACCCTAGGTCATTGATTTTGAAATAGTCAGTCTTAACAGTAAACGATTGTTATAAAAAAAAAAGTGACTATTTCGAGGTTCGTATGCAAACTCATTGCATAGGATGTCCCCACTCACATGTCTCCACATGAATGATTTCTGAATCACATCATTTGTATCAGTATACAAAATGGGTCGCATCCAATAGTGTCACCAGGATGAGGTACCCAATCTCATCCATATACTTTTAGATCATTTTTATTATATACTAAAACTTGATCCTTTTTTATGTCACCACATAAAGTTAAAGTATTCATATTATAGCCATGGAGTTATTTATTGGATTTTCATAAAAGAATACAATATCAACAATAATTTATTGAATAAAATACTCAATAATACTTTTATTGATAAATAAAATATATTAACATTATTTACCAACTGTGAGTTTAGGACATTCCCAACAATCTCCCACTTGGACTAATACTCCAATGAGACAAACATATAAATATATAATGTTTACAATGTTGAGAAATATAGAGAGAAAATACAATAAACTAGGACATCTAAAATACCCTTGACATTCTCCCACTTGCCCTAGATTATGATGCTCGTAGTCTTAGTCCAACCAGGTGGCCCTTAAACACTTTAGTCGATAGAGCCTTCGTAAAAGGATCAGCGAGTTTGTCTTCTGAGACTATCTACGTGATCTTCACTTCTCCTAGGTGTACTTTCTCTTTGATGAGATGGTACTTTCTTTCAATGTGTTTTCCACGTTTGTGACTCCTTAGTTCCTTGGAATTGGCAACTGTACCGTTGTTGTCACAATATAGAGTAATGGGTAGGTGCATATTTGGAACCACTTCCAAATATATCAGGAACTTGTGCAGCCTGTTGGGATTGGTGTCCTAATTCTCCCGAAGTATCGTTGTTTTGTAAAGATACACATTGTTAAATGAATAAAATAATGTTATTTAATTCTGACATTTACTCATATCCAACAAACAAAGCTCATTGGTTATCTTATGTGAACTTAAGCATGTATATGTAATATACAAGTGGATCATGCCTTAAGTGATAACCTAAATCGGTCTGTAGTATAAGGA